>NW_012110386.1:611651-612189 GCF_000951045.1 Mandrillus leucophaeus | reverse complement strand
GGAATACCGTGGGACAATCTTGGCTCACTGCAACCTCCACCTCCCAGGTTCAAGTGATTCTCTCATGCCTCAGCATCCCAAGTAACTGGGACCACTGGCGTGTGCCACTGCCTGGCTAATTTTTGGTTTTAGTAGAGACAGGGTTTACCACGTTGGCCAGGCTGGTTTTCTCTCTCTCTCTCTCTCTCACATACATTATTCATTTTTTTTTATTTTAATTATACTTTAAGGTCTAGGGTACATGTGCACAATGTGCAGGTTTGTTACATATGTATACATGTGCCATGTTGGTGGGCTGCACCCATCAACTTGTCAGCACCCATCGCCTCGTCATTTACATCAGTTATAACTCTGAATGCCATCCCTCCCCCACCCCATAATAGGCCCCAGTGTGTGATGTTCCCCTTCCCATGTCCAAGTGATCTCATTGTTCAATTCCCATATATGAGTGAGAACATGTGGTGTTTGGTTTTTGTTCTTCGAAAGTTTGCTGAGAATGATGGTTAACAGCTGCACCCATGTACCTACAAAGGACACA
>NW_012110386.1:506359-609496 GCF_000951045.1 Mandrillus leucophaeus | reverse complement strand
AATGACAGGATCAAGTTCACACATAACAATATTAATCTTAAGTGTAAATGGACTAAATTGTCCAATTAAAAGACACAGACTGGCAAATTGGATAAAGAGTCAAGAACCATCAGTTTGCTGTATTCAGGCTGGTCTTAAAGTTCTGCCCTCAAAGGATCCACCTGCCTCAGCCTCCCAAAGTGCTGGGACTACAGCATGGCCTCTTGTTCACTCTTGATTAGGATGGATTATATCCTCATATAACCGCCAAGGCATTCATATTTTAACATAGCAGTCTACAAGAAACAAAACCAGTAAATGCCATTTGTGCAAAAATAAATAAGCTATATATTCTTCAGAGCTTCATACTGGTGGTAAAGGTGGGTCTGTAAACAGTCATTACCAAGTTCTCATTGACACAGAGACTAATGTCAGAGCCACTAGTGAAGTTGAGGGTTTGCAAGATCTCAGAAAAGGGAATCCTAAATGGAATAACTTGCTTTGATTTTTATTTTCCTAAATTGCACAACTAACTGATGTCTAAAAATCACCCAAACTATTAATAGCTAGTCTGGATTATGTACGTGACATTTATTTATGTGTTCTGGCCCTTTTCACTTTAGATTCCTTTTTCTGGTGAAGAAAGCTTCCTCTGCCTTAACTGGACCTGCAGCCTAAACTTCAGATTGTCTTTCACGCTCCTGACCTACACACGCAAGAGCCTTTCCTTTACCAACTAGTAACTTTTGCTTAATTTGAAATATGCTTTCCTTCTCAATAACTGATCCTCAATGTTTGATCAGTCCTTCCTTGCATTCCTTTCTCCCCTCTTTATCTAGGGTTAAAGCTACTTCCTCTCAATCCCCAGACTAAACTTATCACCTCTTTCTCTAAAATGAAGATGCAAGTATTTGTTTTGCTCAAAAGCTATTTTTCATTTTACCATTAAAATCACAAATCCCAAGCCTGCAAGGGTTATGCAAATAACATAAATGAATGAGGAAAGTCATGTATAAGACAACACAGAATGGAAATCTACAGAGCATATGTCCCTGGAAAATGTATGCCCCATCCAAAGACATTTGAAATAATTTTTTCATATCATGCACCCCAAAGAAAACACACATGCTGATTGTCTGCAGGCTCTAAGTCTGCAACACCTGGTATAAAGTATCTGATGCAACCATTGCCAAGGGGCACAATAAATAGCATTCTCATTTATTATCAAGATCTGTGTCCTGTACGTGGCCAAACTGTTAAAATGACTGTGTATCATAGGGCCAGGCATGGTGGCTCATGCCTGTAATCCCAGCACTTTGGGAGGCCAAGGCAGGTGGATCACGAGGTCAGGAGTTCAAGACCAACCTGGCAAAGATGGTGAAACCCCATCTCTACTAAAAATACAAAAAAAATTAATAATAATAACCAGGAACAGTGGCAGGAACCTGTAATCCCAGCTACTCAGGAAGCGAGGCAGGAGAATTGCTTGAACCCGGACAGCAGAGGTTGCAGTGAGCCAAGATCATGCCACTGCACTGCCGCCTGGGGACAGAGTGAGACTCTGTCTCAAAAAGAAAAAAGACTATGTATCACAAAAGTTAAGATGAAAGTTGTATAAATATTGCTGAATGTATGTAGGCTCAGAATAAGACACATGTTTCAAGAACTCAGAGAAAGGAATGATTCATTTTGATTAAGAGATCAGAGAGTTCCCACACAAGCACAACTCAAAGAAACAAAGATCTACGCGCTCCATCAACTTCTGAAGATACTTGGTGGTCCAAACATATCATGGTTATATGTTCATTTTCTCTCCATCTGATATAGTTTGGATGCTTGTCCCCTCCAAATCTCATGTTGAAATATGATCCCCATGTTGGAGGTGTTTGGGTCACGTGTGCGGATCCTTCAGGAATGGCTTGGTGCCTTCAAAAAGGAGTGAGTTATTGCTCTATTAGTTCATGAGAGAGCTGGTTGTTTATAAAAGCCTGGCCTCTCTCTTGCTGACTCGCTCACCACGTTACACACCTGTTCCCCCTTCACTTTCTGCCACAAATAAAAGCTTTCTGAGGCCTCACCAGAAGTTGAGCAGATCTGGGTGCCATGCTTGTATGGCCTAGAGAAGCGTAAGCCAAATAAACCTCTTTTCTTTATAAATTACCCATCCTCAGGTATTCTTTTATAGCAACACAAAACAGACGAATACAACATCCATCTTCTAGGTAAATGCAAGTCTAGATGGCATTTACTTCAGTCTTCTCTCATAACTTAGAGATAATATATATGCCATTAGTTCCATTGTGCGTTTCTGTCTCTGATGCTCTAATACTCTTGAATTTCAGTAACTGTGTCCCAGTAATGTGTTGAATTTCATACACATTGCTTAAGTCTCAGCCATTAATATTTACTAATATTAACATTCTTTATCCACATGGCAATTAGCATGGTCACAAAACCTATCACTGAGGCAACTAGTGACCCCATCACCTAAGTGTATAAAGATCAACACGTTCTTATTTACTTCTGCAATTGTCTGACAAACCTTCAAGGTGTGACTACTTTTTAATGGAAAATGTTGTAATAGAGTCCAAATTTCCAAATACTTCCATGGCAAGTTTCTCAACATTTTATTAAAATGAGACTCTCTCTTCAAGTACCCCTATTCCTAGCCCAAATTCCTAGTTTATCCTACTGAAAAGGCAAGTAAATAGACAAATGAAGTCCAGTCACCAGGAATCTGAGGAACGCTTTCTAATCTGAGGGTACAACTGCCTGTGTATCTCAGAATTGTAAATAATCCAGTGACCCACATTATGGCATACATTCACTCCAGAATTTGTTTCTTTAAATAACTCAATTTGTTCACGTGGAGTGTTTCTCTCCCAGCTCCCCTCCCTGGAATATCTTACAGCTATTTACAGGGGTTTACCTGCTTTGGGTTTGGTTCAACGTGCCCTTGATTCACATCTGTGGTTTAAGCCAGATAACAAAGATAGGTCTTAGAGTGAGAGGATGTGAAACCTTCACATGCCTCCATGTGTGTGTAAATACTACTGACTGTACGTAAGCATAAATGTCATTGCATTCCTGAGAGCTTATTCTGCAAAATAAACAATTTGGAATAATAATAGTTATTATTTTTGCAGTGCTTAATACTTGGTATGCTCTGTCCTGAGTACTTCAGATGCAAGATCTTACTTAATACTCATAATAACCCTATAAAATAACAATCATTATTTCAATTTCAAAGATTGAAATTGAGGCTTAACAGAGTTAAGTAACTTGCCCAAGGTTACGTAGCCAAGAATTGGAGAGGCTAGGATTAAATCAAAGTTGTTCTGGCCACAAAATCTGAGTCTTAGGTACTGTACTTTCTGTTTCTTGGTTCCTAATCCTACAAGAACTGGCAGTTCACTTAGCCTTGAGGGATCTAGACCCCAGGGCTGACCCTGAGACCCTGCAGGTTCTAGAAGGTATCTACAAACTGTGGGGCTTTTAACTGATGGGTTCAGAGAGACAACCCATAAGATTTCCAAAGTCTGTGGAGGGACATGATTATTTTGATAAGTATTGTTTAAAATACCAATTTACTCACTGTAATATAAAAAGTTAAGAAATTCTCAAGTGATATTAATCAAAGGCTTATTATATATCTCTTAGATATAGGACATCATGATACAGATACATATATGTGATCATATTTTCCAAATAAAAATTGAGAATGTATGGCTGGAATGACAATATCTTTATGGGAACAGGAAGTGTCCAAAGAAATTCAAAACTGCTCCGTAAGGTAAGATGCAAAGATCTATTAAGACACGGTCTTCACTCTCAATGAGCTTAGAGTCTAGATGAGAAGGTAAAGCGCAAACCCATAATCATCATGGACAATCTTCATTAGTAGATTAGAATCCACAACCTGAATATATATATTGGGAAATAGTGTGTCCGTGGTAAAGATTAAACAAGACCATTAAGACCTTTTAAAATATTGTTTTGTAATAAACCACTTCAGTGAAATATTATAGATGTACAGTAAAATAAATTGTAAGTGTAGATTGAGAAATTTTGACAGAAGAATAAGGCCCATAAAACTACTGCTCTTATCAAGAAATAGACTATTTCCAGCAGCCCAGAAGCCCCTTCAGATCCCTTCCCTCTCATTAATCCCTTTCTTCGAAAGTAATCACTGTCCTGATGTTCACCACAATAGAGATGATGCTTTTTTAAACTATATATGCATAAAAATCTAGAATATGTATAATTTTGTGTCTGGCTTGAGGCTCAACATTATATTTGTAAATTCATCTACATTGTTGCCTATAGCGATACCTTGTACATTTTCACTCTCATATTGTGTTCCATTGTATGACTTTTACCAAAATTAATCCATTTGACTTCAATATTTGGGTTATTTACATTATCAGGTTGTCATGTATATTGATAGTTCAATCTTTTTTTATTACAGAGTAGTATTCTATTGTATGGATGTACCACAATTTGTTTATCCATTTACCTGATGATGGACATTTGGGTTGCTCCCAGTTTTTGGCTATTACAAGGAAAGCTGCTATAAATATTCATGTGCAAATGTCTGTATGGACATATGTTTTCATTTCTCTTGGCTAAATACCTAGGAGTGAAATAAGTAGGATGCATAATAGGTGTGTGTTTAACTTCTTAAGATTCTGCCAAATTATTCTCCAGACTGTTTGTATCATACTAGATTCCTACTAGGAGCAGAGGACAGTTGCTTCACATCCTCATATATGCTTGGATTTTAATTTAAAAGTTCAGTTATTTTAGTATGTGCATCAGTATCTTGTAATTTTAATTTTCACATCCATAATGATAAAGGTTTTGAGTAACTTCTTATTTGCATGACATTATTATATCCTCTTTAGTAAAATGCCTAGTTTAGCACTGAATTTTTTATTTTTGAATTGTAAGAGTTCTTTATATAGACTAGATACAAGTCCTTGGTTGAATATTTGATGGGCAAAATTTTCATTTTTTGTTTTACATTTTTGGAAAATTTCACTGTTGTGAACACATGAAAATACAATTGATTTTTACATAACAAGTTTATCTATCAATCTGTGTAAGTGCTGGCTTCATTAATTCAAAGTGTTTTCATAAATTCTTTTTAATTTTTAAAATTTATTTCATATCATCTGTGAAGTATGACAATCATGCCTTTCCTCTAGTCTTTATATTTTTAATTTTTTTTCTTTTCTTATTGCATTTGCTAAAAATTCTTAGACTCATATTGAGTAGAAGTAGTAATGTTTGGCATAATTTACTTATATTTTCATATATTTTTAATTTTTACCATAAGTATATTTTATACATTTGTTGTAGATTATTCTGTATTGCTTGAATACAATTGCTTGAATATAATTGTTGTAGATTATTCTGTATTTGTTGTAGATTATTCTGTATTGCTTCTGTTCCTTGCTTAATAAGAGATTATGATGAATGTATGTTAAACTTTGTCAAATGCTTTTTCTGTGTATGCTAAGATGATCAAATGACTACAAAGGGGCACGGCACAAGTATGGGATGATGAACTATTCCATATCCTGCTTGTTGTTTATATGACTATATTTGTCTGTAAAACTCCCATCACTAGACACTATAAAGGGTGAGTTTTACTGTATATAGTAGAGTGCAAGAAATTTCTTAAGGTCAACCACGGATATTTTTCCCCTTCTTTGAAAAAGTGAACCTTAGTTTTCTCAAATTTCACATGATGGTGTCACATCAGTAACATCACACATTTCACTGGCTCTTACCCTGTGCTGCTTGCCTTATAACTTAGCTCCCAAGAAAGTCCCCAGGGTCCTCTTGAAAACACTGCTTCCATGATGCTTTTTGTGCACCCTCTCCTCCCCCAACAGTGAAGACTTCACAGTAAAGTTGCCAAATTTAGCAAATAAAAATACAGGATTCCAAGTTAATTTGAATTTTAGATAACGCACAAAGAATTGTTTTAGGGACATGCTTACGCTGTCTGTTACAGGGCTGCCCGTCTTCGTGGTGGAATAGCTATGGAAGCTAGTGCTGAGGATGGGAGTCAGCATTCTTCTGCGCTACCCTTGGGTCTAGGGGCACACAATCTCGTGTCTCAGTGGCACATAGGTTTTCAGTAAAGCAGCAGTTTCTATGTGTCTCATCATCCCGTCTCCCTGACATGAGGCATAGTGAGTCTGTATGCCCCACTGGAGACACAATCACACATTCTTCTAACTGTCATCCCTGAAGATGAATGCTTTGCTACCAGGTCAAAATGGCCCTCTGGTGAATTTTCCTGGACCAGTGGGCCATTTTGTAGATGAGATACACCCATACATGTCTGAATTTAGGTAAGTCCTCCACTGGATATCTCACATATCCAACATACACAATGACATGGTTCAAAACACAGTTTACACCTTAACTGCATTAATTTTTATGATTGGCCCCTCTGTGAGTCTGAAAAGCAGACCATTACAGATGCAAATGCCAGAAGAGGGTTAACACTGGAAAGGGCATCCCAGCCAAAGCCATTCAATGTTGATTCTGTCTCTGTGTAAGATAATTTCTGGTGGCTCAGCCAGCCAACCATGGTGAAAGCTGAGAACATGAAAAGGGGCTTTCAGTGACAGCTTATCAAACTGAGACCAAATACAAGCTGAGCTTTAAAGATAGGATAGACTTCAGGCCTCTCCAGCGGCAAGAGACCGGGGTCTCTGTATTTATCATCTTTCCCTCTCTATTTTGCTGTTGTTTTCTACTGGGTCAACTTGACACTTGGAACACTCCTTTCTTCCAGGGCTTTGAACTCAATAAACATCTCAGAGAACTTATGCTGATCTAAAAATCATATGCATTTCACTCAGCGATACCTTTCCTTACTTGGACCACTGATTGCAGCTAGCAATGCCTTAGATAACTGTGGCCAAAGTTATTCTCCATGCCCAGATTTCAGAAAGCTTCTGAGACCCAGTAATTTCTGGGAACACTGTCATCAGTGCCCCAGTTGCACAACTATTATTCTTCCTAATATCCCCACCAAGGAACTTCACTATAAGGTAAGCAGGGGTTCAGTCGTGTGTCCTTCCATCTCAGACTTAAGAGACCCAAAGGTTTTCATAGCACTCAGAGCGTGCAGGATGCTTTCCCACTATCATCTCATTTCATCCTCACCATCCTGCAAGGAGAGAAGTGTTATAGGCATTTTTTAAATTAGGGGTTCAAGATTCAAAGACCTTAAGGTCAAGGTCAAGGTCAGTGCTCAAGGTCAGTGATTATCAGAACTTGACGCTTGGGCTTTGCGCTCCAGATGCATCCTTTTTTACACACAAAAGGAGGCCAAAAAGCAGGAATCAGCACCTACATTTTGCTTGGCAACTGCAGTGTTTCAAATACATTTTAGTCAACATTTTGAGATTTGAAGAAGTCATAGACAGCCCTCGATTTCTTCTTACTTTTCAAAAAGATTTAGTGATGTCAGGCTTATATTCCTGCTCATTAACCATTGGCTGGAGCTACATAGCAGCTTTCCCCTTTAGTCCAGAATACAGGCTCCAGTCTGGGACTGCGCCCACCACTCCTTATGGTCTCCCTGACACTGAGAACAAGTGTTAGCTGCTATTTATTATGATGTTCTGTCACTTTATAGGAAAAGAAACATTAAAAGAATTTTTTTTTTTGCATTCTTGATTCTATTGCAATCAGGAAAATGACCAGTGAGATAGAAGACTTCACGCTTCTAAGAAAATGAACAGAGCTATTTCTTTATGTAAGGGAAGGCTAGTCTCACATGTTTAACCTGAAAACAAAGTGTGTCTGTGGCAAGAAAACAAAGTGTGTCTTTTCATTTGTCAGGAAGCTGCCTGGCTCCTGTGAGCATTTGAGCTTGCAGTTTTCACACCACCCCAGGCTGGTTGCTTCATGAGCAGCTGAAAGAGGTCCATAACAAGCCACTAGGTCTCCTGACTCCACATCAGCCAGTTACACATCGACTGTGACTCATAGGACACCCTTGCTCACAATTATCAATGGCTTCCCATTGCTTTCAGGATCAAGTCCAGATTCCTGGTGTTAACAATTACGGGCCCACACTTACCCTCCTTAGACTCCTGCTGGCCATAAGCATCTCGAAATCTACCTGCAATGCAATTTCATTCCATTCAATGCAATGCATATCTACTGCATGCTTGCTAAATATAAGGCAATATGCTTGGCCCAGTGGGAGGGAGAATGTGATGTTCCTCACAGTGCTTGAATTCAGTAAGTAAGGGTAAGTCTCAAACTCAAAGAACATAAGTGAAGGAGAAGGTCATGAGCATTAAACAGGGATATACTTCAGGTTTAGAGGAGAAAATACTACTTTTAACTGTCCTGGGAATCTCTCCCTTCCATCTTCTGCTGTTCCTTGATGTGAACCTGAGCCAGTTGGCTGATCATTCAATAGCCACCCAAGGCCTTGTGTAATTCCACCACCACACATTTGCTATGCTGTATGAATGGTTCTTTCAAGCAGCTTTTTGCCTTTCTGCCATTACTTTGGTCTGCCTACCCCATTATCCTTCCCTGATTCCCTCAGCCCACAGTGTCCCCTGCTAGTTTCTCCCAGCACAGCAAGGAGTACATCTTGGTCTGGATTTCGAGCTGCCTCTTAATGGCATGTGCTGGGCTTCCCTTCCTCAACCCAAATGGAAGCCGCTGGAGGGCACAGAAAATGTTATGTGTGGCTTCTCCTCTTTAATACAGAAAACAGACGATGAACCCAATAAAAACATGTTGGTTTATTAATCATTCTCACAACAAATCCCCATAGACAGAAACAGCTTCAACGCTGATTGAGACAGCATTTTTTCCAGGGTTCTGTCTCAGGCCAAACTGACATAACAACCCACCAAGCTGTTCTGCTAAAAATAAACCTCCGAACCTCGGTAACCACATATGGCGTGCGTCTTCCTTGGACCTCATAGGCTCTGGAGCTTTCATTTGCTAGGATAACCAGAATGTTGTGGGTGCTGAATTACAGCTATTTCTGTGACTTACTCTGTCTTCGTGCTACATTTTATCCTGCTGTGGGCAAAACACTAGATGGGCAGTTTCCTTCCCCTTTTTTTCCCTCTCTTGGACAAGGCTGCAGTTGAGCTCTAAAATCCTAAGCCAATTTGAAAGGGAGATGTCACATGGTTTGTGTATTATGGGTCTGGAAAAGCAGCATACGTACAAAGTGACATGAAGCAGGAGATCAAGACAAGCCACACTACTAAAAATGTCCTTTGTGTGTAGCTCTCACCATGGGACTTTCTTCCACAATGCTCAATCATATGCTAAAAAGCACAGGATGCTATGCAGGACTGATTTCAAAGAAGATGAGCACATAACATCCCAAAGGAAAGAATTCAGGGAGAAGAAGCTGTAGACGAGTAAAGAACCACCCTGCCCTGAAGCCATTAGGGGATAGAAAATGAGATAACCCCATGGAGGCAGAAGCCACAGGTCCAATGAGCTGTCCTTGGTGGTCTAGGGGATAGATTCAGGGACTCAAGGGAAGCCATTTGGTTGTGTCTATAGAGGCCCAGAAACACCCTGATATTTATCTACTTTTAGAGTTAATTTAAACCATGGATCTCAGATCGAAGGCAGTCTCCGTTTCCCTATTTATAGAATGAATGATTAAAGTTGGACATTGTATTCTTTGAATCCAGGGATGGAAAGAGACTTGATTAAGGTGAATGTGGCTATTACAATCTTAATGTCTGTGGTCCCCCAAAATTTGCAAGTAAAAATCTTATCCTCTTTCCAAGGTAATATGTATCAAAAGATGGGGACTTTGGAGGTAATTAGATAATGAGGGAAAAACCCACATGAAAGGGATTTGTGCCCTGATAAAAGAGGTCCCAGGGAACTTGTTTGCCTCTTCCACCATGTGAGGACAGTTAGAAGGTGCCATCTATACATCAGGAAATGGGCTCTCACTAGACCAGATCCGCTCGTCCCTTGATCTTGGACTTCCCAGCCTCCAGAATTGTGAGAAATAAATTTCTAGTGTTCATAGCTATGCAGTCTCTGATATTTCATTAAAGCAGCCTGAACAGACTAAGACAGTGGTAGGGATGGTAACACTCATGAAATGTTTTGCTGGCTACCTTGTATTTCGTAACCTTCTGCAGTTGGTGGGGCCTCATAACTATCTCCCACCAATGAAATGTGAGTCTTCATTGCTTCCAGATTGAGGCAGCAAAAAGCCGCCATGCCATTCTCTAGTCTCTCTCTTCCCCTGCCATTGCAACCAAGAGGGCTCCCAGATGGTGCAGCTACAATATGGTGGAACCCCTGCCTGCCTGGGTCTCTGAGTTACTGCGTGGAAGGGAGCCCTCCCAGCTTACTCAAAATGGACATGTGGAAGGACAAGAAAAAGATTTCTCTTATGTTAAGCCACTGAAAACCAGGGAATACTTGTTATTGCAGCAAAATCTAGTCTCTCTTGACAGCTGCAGTAAACTAATGACTGGCAGCCTGGAGGACAGAATTCATGTTTTCAAGAAACACAATTCCAGGGATGTCATGTGGGAGCAAAACCAAAAGGAAGTAATCTCCTCCACTCAGATAGGAGAGGTCCTTCACTAATTCATTCATTCAGTCATTCACTTGCTACTTAATCAAATTAAACCCACGTTCGCTGAGAATCTGCTGTGTATCTATACCAGGGCAGAGGATACAAAGATGAATATGGAAGACTGTGCAACTGTGCTCACAAGTTTATGATCTGGCTGGGCAGGGAAGGCAGGTGTACAGACAAGGGAACAGCAGGCAGGAGAATCAGCCTTGTAAAGGCCTCTAAGGGTGGTGCTGTGAGAGTGTTGTGGAGGTTCCGAGCTGCTTCGCAGATAATTTGTCCCAAGGGGTAAGTAAGATTTAGTCAGGAAGGTGGAAAAGGAAAAGGTACTGTAGTCGATAGGAACAACACTTAAATGCTCAGAGGCCCGAAAGAGCAGACTCATGTGGTTTCTCCGGAGAGGGAAGCAAAACTCAGATCCTAATGAACTAAGGAGTTTGGATTTTATCCCTTGGGCCATGGGGAACCATTGGAGGATTTTAAGAGAAGTTACGGTGGGGCACCTGTCAGGAACTCCTTGCAAGACCAGACGTGTGATGAGAAAGAATCTAAACAAAAATGCTAACAGAGGGCACAGAGAGGCAAGGATATTATTAGGGAGACCTTAGGCTACTAGGTTATATCAGGGGAATTTCTCCCTTGGAGAACAGCCAAGCCAGCCGCTCTCCAGCAGGCTTTAATGTGGCTGTGCCCCAGGTATCATAATTGTAATGGCTCAGAGATCCTGGGTGTCCTTCTGGCTCCCTTCACCCAGGCCACGGTGGCTCTGCAGAGACGGCCTGGAAATAATGCAGCTTACGAAAGTCTCCAAAAGCAATCAAACGTGTTGTCTCCCGGTGCCGTGTCCTGCTCATTAACTTATTGTGGAGATTCATTAATCCAGTGTAAAACTGTAATTAAAAATAATCTCCTTTTCTTGGAGAAGTCGGGAGGGAAGGGGTTCAGAATGAAGCAGCAAATAACCAGGCCGATTACCACAGTCAGAACATGATGAGAGCAATTCACCTTTCTCTCCCTTTCGGTAAATTTCTCTTTATTGGGGAAGCTGCAGGCTCTCGTATTGAACAATTTTCCTTTAAATAAGTGTGTTTATGGCTTTATGGTGTTTCAACTCCCATTACCCCCTCAGTCTCATTTGCTTCTCTGACCCTATCTGAGAGGTTGGTGGGAGGCTGCGGTGACCCCCATTTGGCAGACAAGGAACTATAGCCCAGGAACAAGTGAGCATATGCAGGGTTTACACAGGTGATTCTGGGGGAGGCCACACCACTGCACCCCCGAATCTCAGTCCAGAGCCCCATTCCGCTTCACCAAATTAGTACCAAAAACTCAATGGTGGTCTCACAGGCACTGCAGGGTGAGGATATGGGCCTGCAGCCCTGCTTCAAGTTGGGCACATGTAGAGACAGAATCACGAGCAAACACATGTGAAGAAACACAGGCTTTGGGGTCAGGGAGATATCGTTTGGATCCTGCCTCCCCCATTTGCCAGCTATGTTACCTATGACCATCAATAAATATTTCTGTGCCTCAGTTTTCTCACCAGGGAAATGGAGCTATGAGTCATTCAACACATGTTTACTGAGCAGAGAGAGACTGTTCTAGATGCTGGGAATCCAGTAATGATTAAAACAAATGTTCTCCACTCGTGGAGTTTATACTATAATATATTGGTTAAAGAAGATAGGTGTTATCTGTCTTACAGGGTTATTTTAGGGATTAAATCAGATAACTTTGCACAGAGTAGATGCTAAGGAAATGTTAACCCCTTGATCTGCAATGTCTCCTCCCACAGGATTGTTCTAAAATGAGCTATGAACAGGGGAGGTCTCTACTTTCCATGTCACCCATTCCCTTTCTCCTGGACTCCAACCTCCTCCCCAGAGCCTGTGCCCAGGACTTGCAAGTACACAAATTCTTTTCAAGATGACCCAGACGTGGGCATAACTTCAGCCCACTTACATGTTAATGGAACCACTAGTAAAGGAAACCTAGAAGACTTGAGGAGTATAACCTGGAACTTTGGACTTTCAGGTTATGTGAAAGGCCCTGGGGATCTAATTTGATGCCCCTACCTCATCTGCAAATCACATCATGAAGGTGGGCATCTGGAGCCCAAGGGCAGGTGTCCCACTATGATCCACCAAGATCATACATGGAAGAGCTGAATGGAGCATTGGGAGAGTCAGTGGTTTTCAAGCTGAGCTTCTGGGAGTGCTGGGGGCTTTCTAAGGATCTTTCATGGGCAGGGAGGGGAAAGACCAAAGAACCTGGAGCTGGCTCCACTCTCTACCTCAGTCTACTTCAACCAATTTTGCAGACCAGAGTTCCACAATGGTTCTGTTGGGGCCCTGACGTTCTAACTTCCCAGCCGGGTTATTCCAGCTGGGTCCTTGACATTGTCCCTAAAACCCAATCGCTGGCAGATATACAGTCACAGAGCACAGACGGCAGACTGGAACCACAGCTCCCACGACTGCAGGCAGGTCATTATATAGAACCCTCTCTTCGCACCTGGGATTAACTGTGAATGCCCAAATTCTTGCCAAGTGGTCAGGAAGTTTCCTGCCTGGCCATGGGTGCAGGATTCTACTATCAAGAAGTGAAGCCTTTCACTCCATCAGGTGAGCTCAGACTGAGACACAGAAGCCCCTGGCAGAGGGCACCAAGTGCCAATGACCTTGTCTTTTCTCTGAGGCCAGGTACAGATGAGGATGTGAGGTGTGTTCCTGACTGAGGAAAGATGCTCTGGAAGAAGCAAGGGGAGAAGATGCTGGATGCCCCAAAGACAAAGGCCATGTGTTTAGCACTTGGATCCTGACAAAAGGCTTCCCCTATTATCTATGGAAGAAAATTGACCTCCTCAAAGATGCCCTACATGGCATATTGTAATTCATTAAAGGTTCATTTAGTCTCTAGATGTCCCCAGAGTTCTGCAAACTCTGGGAGATACAAATACACAGCAGACACAGACCCTTCTCTTGAAGAGCTCAGCTGTCCATCAGAGGACAACATGAATTTGTGGAAAAGCTAGAGATTAGCTGAGGCGCTCTTGCTCTGCAACTTGCTCTCTGGTACCTGGGGGAATTGGTTCAACTTCTGTGAGGCTTAGAGACAGTTCTAGTAAAGAGAGAAAAACCTGAGCTAGCAGTTATGGAGCACCAACATGCCTCATCCTTACTATGCAAGATTATGCTGGATGGTCACAAAAATGTGGTATGGAAGATGCTACTATTATTGCTATTATTACTGCCACTTTATAGAAGAGCAAAAGGATGCTTTAAGGGATTAGAGAGCAGCCTAAGGATGCCTACTTACAGATAAAGGGGTAAGCATCACACCTAGATATACTATCTCACAGAGACTCAAAAATATTTACAATGAGCAAACCATTGTACATTCTGAAAGATAAAAATCAAGACAGCTTTGCTAAATCCCAATGATAAATACAGTGGATTTGATTCCCATTTAACAAGGGAAGGAGGTTGAGACAAGATACTAAAATGGCTTGACCTCCAGCTATGTGCCTGGCACTATACAATGCCACTTCTATGTATTATCTCACTGAACCCTCACCCCCGCAATATGTGAAATAGGCATTGTGTTTTACAGGCAGGAATCAGAATCCGAGCAAAGACTTCACCCCTGATCCCACAGGAGGAAAGACACAGTGCAGAGATTCGAACCTAGATCTGGTGGTTGATACGAGTGTCAGAGGCCTTTGAACCAGAGCGACTCCATCTTGAACAGGGGCTCGGTAAAATGAGGCTGAGACCTACTAGGCTGTATTCCCAGAAAGTTAAGGCATTCTAAGTCATGGGATGAGATAGGAGTTCAGCACAAGACACAGGTCATAAAGACTCTGCTGATAAAACAGGTTGTGGGAAAGAAGCCAGTCAAAACCCACCAAAATCAAGATGGCAACGAGAGTGACCTCTTGTCGTCCTCATAGTTCATTATATGCTAATTATAATGCATTAGCACGCTAAAAGACACTCCTACCAGCACCATGACAGTTTACAGATGCAATGGCAACAACAGGAAGTTACCCTATATGGTGTAAAACGGGGAAGAACCCTCAGTTCAGGGAATCGCTCACCACTTTCCTGGAAAACTCATTAATAATCCACCCCTTCTTTAGCATATCATCAAAAAAACCCCATAAAAATGGCCAACCAGCAGCTCAAGCTTCTGCTCTATGGAATAGCCTTTCTTTATTCCTTTACTTTCTTTATAAACTTACTTTCACTTTTCTCTATGGACTTGTCTCGAATTCTTTCTTGCGCAAGATTCAAGAACCCTCTCTTGGGGTCTGGATAGGGATTTTTTTCCAGTAACATGAGGACTTGTTAAGTCTCACCCTTGGTGCCTTCTGCAGGGAAACCAGAAGGAATTCTGTGTCTTGTCTAAAGATCCAGACAGGCAGTGAAGGCTTCCTAGAGGAGGTACGGCCGAGCTTAGCTTTGATGCTTAGCTGGTGCTGAGGTGGGCAGTGCAGGAAGGGAGAGCAGGCCATCCAGTTTCTACGCCCAAGCCCCTCCCTCAGCAAGAAGGCTGGCCATGAACCACAGATGACTCCGTGGCTACCGGCAAAGTATTTCTGAAGGCACTACTAGCAAACAGCTTAATTGCACCAGGCAATCCTTGCCATCCTTTCAACAGACAAATAGCTTCCAAAGAAGGCATTAATTGGAGTGGTTTAATAGCTGTTGTTTATTTACTATCACAGAACCGGCAACTGTTTGAGCACCCAGTAGAAAGGCCTGCCCGAATCTCCGCCCCTACCCTCTTTTCCTCACCTCCCCATGCAGCCCAACAAGACCCTCCAATCTGACTACCTCCTCCTCCCCTCCTTTTGGGAGCAGTGCCGGATCAGCGTTTTTATTTTATGTTGCCTGATTTATCTGTTCTGGGAAGCTTTCATTTCAACTTGGAGAATGTTCAAAGTAAAGCTCACCCTGTTACAGACTTAATTGGACCATATTTCAGTCCCAGTGCATCTGTTCACTGTGGCTTCCTTATCCTGGGTCCATAAACTTTTATTAAGTTATATATCAGGGAATATACATATATATTCCACTAACATGTTTGGGATCTTTTTTCTCCTTTTCCTTTTTTTCCCCCTCTCCTTTTATGTTGTTTTTATTTTCACCACTGGGGAGGAATGCCTATGGGCTCAGAGGGAGATGGAACAGAACTTACTAGATTTCCCTATCTTTGTTTAAACCAGAAAGGACAGGGTCACATTAACCTCAATTTAGTACAGCGACTAGATGTCTGAGTCGGGATTCTGCTAATTTCCATTTGGCTTATTGGGTATGTTTGATATGCTAATTCTCAACACCCATCTCCCCAACCTCTCCAGGAAATTTGCTTTTCAATAGCCCAGCTTAAGCGGGGGAGGGGAGAGAGATAAGGGAAATGGATAATTTTGAAAAAGAAAACAGACTTAAAGCGGAACAGCAACAACCGTTTGCTCAATCCTGTTTAGTAATTTGAAATAGCATTTTAAAATAGATGCGAAATACCATGCCACCTGGAGGGAAAACGTATCTCTGCCCTGGGGTTTCCGGATTTGACAGTCTGGGTTGAGCGTTCTGATTGGTTGACCTGGGACTGACGTCACAATTGTTCAAATTCGCTGAAACTAAAATTCCTTCCCTTGAACGTTGTCCTCGATCAGCTCTAGTCCTTGGGCTAAGACCTTTCTGAACCAGGTGACAGAGGGTAATGGAGAAAGGTTTTCTCAAGAGAAACTCTGGGAAGCCACTGAAGATCAGAAAGTGCGCAGAGTGGCCGGCGTCATTGGGGTCATTGGGGTCATTACGGTCGTTACTGGCAGTAATGACGTTTGCTGGTTCCACGTGATGAGAGCTTCCTGCTTTCCAGTGTGTGCGGCAAAACTCAGATTAAGATTTTGGTGCTGGTGTCCACTGAATTTTAAAAGCTCATCAAAATTCCCAAGACCGAGTGCAACCTTTTCTAGCATGGCTCTAACCTGCATCTAAGCATCAGTCAAGCCCGTTGCATACGCAGCTCAGCTTCAGGCCTTGGGGAGCATTTTTCTAATGGATTTCAAGGTCCCAGTGTGCCTTCACCAGGACATACTGCTCCACTCCTGCATGCCGCCCCTATGTATTTACTGATCTTCTTAAGTCATTCTCTAGTTTTTCACTCCCTCCGTCAGCACCGTGGTGATCTTCACGTACTGTTTGTGCCTGGAACCTGGCGCAGGAATCTGCCATTCACATTCAGAAGGGCTCTCCCGTTCTTCCTCAACAATATCTTCTTGGATGCCTTTTATTTCAAGGTTGTAAAGAAAGGAGAACTCACGGGATAATCAGGCAGCTCTGGGATTGAATCCCAGCTTCACCATTCGTTCTGAGGCTTTAGACAAGTTATTTAACCTCCCTGAGTCTGGGTGAAATGGATATAATTTAATTACCCTACAGGGTATCTTGAGGTTTAGTGATAGTGTATCTGAAAGCATTTAGTGCAGAGCCAGGCTCGTAGATATGTTAATAATAATAATATTAAGAGTATCATTATAACATTACTATTATCATGACCATATTGTTATTACTATGATTATGTTATATTCTTATTTTACTATTATGACAGCCATGTGTCGCATAACATTTAGTCAATGATGGATCACAAACATGACAGTGGTCCTATAAGAGCTCACTTCCTTGCTCCTGCTTTCACTATGTTACGTGTCTGCTCTCTCTTTGCCTTCAGCAAATTTAGTGTAGCCTAAGTGTGCCGTGTTTATAAAGTCTACAGTGTTGGACAGTAGTATCCTAGGCCTTCACATTCACCCACCATACACTCCCTGACTCACCCAGAACAACTTCCAGTCCTCCAAGCTCCATCCATCATAAGGACCCCATACAGGTGTATCTTTTTATCTTATACCGTATTTTTACTGAATCTTTTCTATGCTTAGATACACAGATACTTACCTCTGTGTTACAACTGCCTACAGTATTCAGTAGAGTAACCTGCTGTACAGGTGTGTAGCCGAGGAGCAATAGAGAATATTATACAGCCTAGGTGTGCAGTAGGCTATACTCTCTAGGTTTGTGTAAGTACACTCTATGGTGTTCAGAGGATGATGAAATTGTCTAACGGCAAATTTCTTAGAACGTATCCCCATCACTAAGCAACACATGACTGTATTATTATTATTATTAATGAATAATAACACATGAAGAAATTGATTTAAGAGTTTCATTCCTCCAATGTCAGTTTTAGAATTCTGTTTACTGAACAACCTAAATTGTGGATATGCCCAAAGCCCTGTGTGAGGTATTGGAGATAGAAGACGAACACAGAACTCCTTCTGACGAGGAATTCTGGGTATAGTGGCTGAAGGGGACCAGGCAGAGGGAGCGTGAGGGAGGGAAATTAGGGGGTGGGGAAGGCACATGAAAGGAGCACGCTTCATCCATAACCACCACAGCACTATAAGTGCCCTAAGTGAAATGCACTGAAGCATTTGGGAGTGTAGAGGAGGAGTGGTTACCTGGTAGACTGGAAGGGCCATCTGAACAGTCGTGTTACTACAAATGGGTTTTGATAAAGGAACATGTGTTACCAGGCCAGAAATGAATAAACGGCATCAACAGCAGAAATAAATGATATATACAAAAGTCTGAAGATGAAAGATATATTAGGGACTTGCTAGAAATTCAGTGTGATAGGAGTATTGAGTGTGCAAGTATAATAGAAGTGGCTACAAAGTGAGGTTGAAAACCCAGTGTATTCGTTATCTATTACTGCTTAATAAACTGCCCTAAAACCTAGCTTAAAGCAACAAACGTTTCTCATCTAACAGCCTCTGTAGAACAAGAATTCAGGTCCACTTTTATCTCTAAGGAGGCTGCAATTGAGGTGTCAGCCAGGGCTGCAGTCACCTCAAGCATCCATGGATGTGAGGGGGATGATGTGCTCCAAGCTCACTCAAGTGGCTGTTGGCAGGATTCAGTTCTGCACTAGCTGCTGGCCAGAGACCTCCCCCTCAGCTCCTGGCCATGTGGGCCTCTCTATGGGGCAGCACCCAACAGGACAGTTGTTTCCAGCAGGGTGAGTAAACAAGAGATCAAGACAATGATCTGGTGCCAGCAAGATGGAAGTCAAGGTGCTTTCTAACCTTAGACATGACGTCCCACTCTGTCTGCCATATTCTGTTTGCTAGAGGAGTATCCCTAGATCCAACTTACATTCCAGGGCAAGAGATGACACAGGGGGTAAATACCAGGAGAAGGGGACCAGTGGGTCATCTTGGAAAACTGTCCACATGTATAGGTGGGGGGAAGCTCATAAAGGAATTTATATGCTTGACGAAGGAATTTGTGCTTTATTTTAAGAGGCATGAGAAGCTGCTAAAAGAACTTAAGGGATAGGGAGTGGAGATTGACATTTTTAGGTTGGTTCACTATTACAAAAGTGGGGAGAGAGGATTCCAGTGGGAGATGCTGGAGGGACAAGGCTAGTTGGAAGCCTGTGGGATTAGAGGGAGGAGATGATGGGAGCTTGACCCAAGGCAATGAGAGAAGAGGCAGAGAGAAGGGTTCAGGTTGCAGAGCATTTCGTAAGCAGAAACAATAAATCTGTGTTGGTAACTGGCTGGGGAAGAGAAGCAAATCAACCTAACTCCAGGTGGATGAACTGTGTACATTATCCATATCCAGGGAGAATATGGCCAGGAAGCACTGAAGGATAAGCAGTTCTGGAGTAGAAGTGAGCAACAAATACTAGGCTCTGGACTAATCTCAAATTCCCCAGGTTGTGGCAAAGCAGGAACTGGACTTGAGGCAGGTGTGCATGTGCTTCCTTTACAGCCTCCTATTGTGGTATCTGTGAGCTCAGACACTGGACATAGATGATGTGGGCCCAAATCCTGGGACCGGTCCTCACTGATGAGGTGACCCAGGGTGAATTACTGTCTTGCCTGAGTTTCTTTAGTATAAAAGGAAAATTGTGCTGGGACTTACCTTATAAGATCATTGTGAGGATTAAATAAGATAATATGCTTAGCACAGTCTAATATCTGGCAAGTATTAGCTAGTATGAACAGTTTTAGGCATTGTGGCACTGTGTGGGTGTCTCTGTTATGCTGGGGTTCATTTTTAGTACCCTCTAAATCTTACCATATGTTAGTGAGGCTTGGTGGTGCACGCCTGTAGCCCCAGCCACTCAGGAGGCTGAGGTGGGAGGATTGCTTAAACCCAGGAGATCAAGGCTGCAGTGAGCTGTGATCATACCACTGCACTCCAGCCTGGGTGACAGAGCGAGATCTTGTCTCAAAAAATAAAATGAAATAAAACAAAATAAAACAAAATAAAAATCTTACTATATACCTACAGATAAGCTAGGTACTTTAACTACAGTTAAGTTCATCCTCTAGCCCTAGCCTTCTCTGACAGCTGTTGCATATTAAAAGCAGTCACTTTTAGTTAGATCTCTGTTATGTGTTGTGCTTTGAGTGTTTCTGCCTCTTTAGAGGTTGGTGTCTGCCACTCCTATCTTCAGTGGGGGAGAATTTTTAAATGTCCCCTCTCACACTTTCCTGCCATCCACAGAGTCCAGAGAATCTTTTAAATGGCAAGAAACGCCTTCTTTAAAAACAATCTCTTTGTTGCTTCATTTATTCAACAAATGTGTGTTGAAGATGGATTCAACAAATGTGTATTGAAGATGGACTGTGTGCCCAAGGCACCCTGCAGGCACTGGGATGCAACAGGGAACAAGACAGATGGCTCCTGAATCATGGGGCTTACTTTTGAGTGGGAGAAGTGAATTAGATTAAAAAACAAACAAACAAACAACAACAAAAAAATGAATAGTGCAAAGAAGGAAATAAACAGAGTGCTGGGATTGAGGACAGCCAGAGGAGGCCTCTTTCAAGGGGTGACGTGGCAGCCAAAGACAAGAAAATCTAGCCACCTACAGAGTAATAGGAGGGCGTTCACGGCAGAGGGAAGCCCAAGTGCAAAGACTTAGGTTGGAGATGGCTTAGCATGTCCTAACAATTGATGGAAGTCCATGAAACAACTCTATTCAATTGAAACAAATGTGATCCATATATGTGATTCTAAAATTTATTTTCACAAAAGAGATAAAATTAATAATATATTTGACTTCACCCAATATATCCAAAATATTATCATTCAACATGCAATCTATTTTCAATTAGTGACTTTTAGAAATACTTTTATTCTTGCTAGGTCTTCAAATTTCAGGGTGTGTTTTACACTTTGAGCAAATCTCAGTTGCAACTGGCCAAGTTTCAGGGAGAATACGACCAGAAAAAATGTGGTCATATTCTCCCTGAAACTTAGTCAAATGTACACATCACGTGATGCTCCCTCACTTACTGTAGGGCAGGGATATGCAGAATGGCCTATCTACATCCCTAGAGTAAGTGAGGGGTCATCACAGGAGCTGAGGTTGAGGAGATAGATGGACACAGCTGGTCGTGCAGAGCCCAGTGGAATGTGGTAGGGAGGTGGGGGGTCAGTCTCAATGTAGTGGAAACTACTCAAGCTTTCAATGCAGACAATGATTTCTGAAGGGGCAAGGAAGGAATCCGAGACTTTAGGCAGGAGGTTGTTGTAACAGTGTTAAGTGAGAGATGAGATGATAAGGGCTTGAACGAAAGCATTGGCAATGATTGTAATACTAGCTAATACTTAGTGTTAGTTTCCCAAAACTTTTACATGTGTTGTTTTAACCTTCACAATGACCCTATGAGGAAGGTATAATTGTATCACATTTTCCAGATGAGAAACTGAGGCAAAGATAGGAACGCATAGGGATTGGAACTTAGATAGTCTGGAGCCCTGCTCTCGGTGTCCTACTGCTTTTGTGGCAGGCAAGAGGACCCATGTGAATGTGTCTATTGGGGGAAGAAGGACAGAGAGCTGCTGGTGGTTGTTGGTGGAGACTGAGGAAGTAGGGGCAGGCCTCTGTGAGGTTGTCCACCTTTCTTGAATGAGCAATCTGGTAGATGAAGATATGTATTATTGGTGAGACAGAGAAAGGAGAAACTGGAGAAGCAGCAGTGTGAGGGGTGAGAATAGAGCTGATGGTGCAGATGCCCAGGCAACTGGGGCATCAAATGGCAGTTGAATCTGAGGTTCCACTGTGGAGAGGTCTGGCCAGAAGATAGATTTGGGAGTCCTCAGCATGTAGACGGTAATGGGAAAAGGATGAGTGCACTTTGGGAGAGAGAACAAACAAAAGAATCGAGGCCCCAACACTGAACTCTCAAGATCTCCCATGTATAGAGGTGGGGAGAAGCATCCAGGCAATAATGGAGCCTGAGAAGCACGACCACTTCTTGCATTGCTGTTTCCCTATATACACGTGCTGTTCTTTCCGCGAGATACCCTTCCTTTCCTATGTCTGCTCACCTCCTGCTCATCTAGATCTACTCCAAAAATCATCTATCTCCTCTTGAGTTTTCTTCGTACTTTCTGAGGCTAGGTTGGCCATCCTCTCCTATATTCATTTCTTAGGGATGCTATAATAAATTATCACAAACATGGTGGTTCCAACTACAGTTTAGGAAATTTAAACAGAAATGTATTCCCTCGCACTTCTGCTAGAAGTCTGAAATCAAGGTGCCGGCAGGGCCACGCTCCCTGTAAACACTCGAAGGGAGAAGCCCTCCTTTCCTTTCCCAGTTTCTAGAGGCTTCGGGTGTTCCTTGGCTTATGAAATTCCATCACTGCAATTTCTACCTGTCTTCACGCTGCCTTTTCCTCTGTGTCTGTGTCTCTTCTGTGCATGTCTCTTATAAAGACACTCATCACTGGATTCAGAGCCTGCTTGGATTATCCAGAATGAGATCCTTAATTTAAAGACACCTGCAACTGCAATTAATAAAAATTTGGTATTTGGTAAAAATACCAAATAAGGTAACATTCCCAGGTTCTGAGGTGAAGACATGGGTGTATCTTTTTGGACCACTGTTCCACCCACTACAGGTCGTCTGAGCTTGTTTATGGGTTTGTAGCTACCTCCAATACAGGAAGGAATAGAAACACATCATCGTTTTCATTCCAACTAGAACATGCATTCTCAACAGGGGCAATGTCTTTTCTAAGCAGGAGAGTATTGGTTGATGACAGGGAAAAAATTATATATACAGTATATAAGCAAACACACAGTATGCCTGTGATATTAACATGTCATGAGGAGGGCAGTTAGGAAAATATGTCTAAGAACGCTCTGGAGATGGGGGATGTTAAGTTGATAACGGGAAAAAAAAGTTTGAGAAACACTGCACTGGAATAGTGTTCCTCAAAGGTAGGTACCATGTTATACTCACCCCTGTACAAGTGACATGCACACTCTCACCCCCTCCATGCACACACACACTCACACTGTCTCTCTCTCTCTCTCACACATACACATACACACACACACAGACACAGCTCCAACAGCACAGATCAGGGCTGAGCACAGTAAAGATGGCACGGAGGCATTAAAGACACACAGATATGCCTTCCTCCTGCTCTTAAATATTTCCCTTACAGTTAAGCCGGAGTGTCCAGTACATCACAGGGCAGAGTCAGGTCTGCACCTGGCCTCACCCTCCAGTCCATTCACCCTCCATCTGTCTCTGCCCCACAGGTATATGATGGAAGCATCCTAAATTATGGACTTTAATAGGCGTCTATTTTACAGCCTAAAGTCACAAACTCTAACGATTTAAAATATCACTACCACAGCTGTCGCTCCTTTCAAAATTCTACATATTTAAACAGAATTTCTGTTACCAGAAAAAAACTCATCTTTAGAGAGGAAAAGGGAGGAATGGGGATGGGAAATCCATTGATTTAAGGTTTCATCAAGAAGACAGTGTGGAGAGAGCCTTGCTCAACATCAAACGGGCTCCAGTGTCGTGAATTTAGCTAGGCAGAGAGCAGGGCAAATCAGAAGATTTAAAAGCCTGAAGTTGAAACATCATTTTTGTTTTTCCAGGCCCTAGACATTAATAATATCATTGTGCAAATTGTAAGTCTTGCCTATTTACGAGATGGGGGAAATCAAACGTTTGCCTCAACCAACTGATTGCAATTCTGAAGGTAGACATTTCCAAGTTCTCTTTCCTCGAGACCAGCTCTCCTGGTCCTAAGAATGGCATTACCTCTTTATACTGGACACCTCCTCAGCTGCCCTGCATGCTGTTTGAACATCTGTCCTCCAGCATCTATTTGGCTTGCTTCTTCCTACAAGAAGGAAACTGCCAATACCCTGGTCCATGTCCTCATCACCATTTTCCTGAAATGCAATTATTAACTGGCCTCTTTGGTTTTAGCTGCTGCTTCCTATTTTTTTTTGAGACACAGTCTCTCTCTGTTGCCCAGGCTGGAGTGCAGTGCAGTGGTGCAGTCTCAGCTCATTGCAAACCTCAGCCTCCCGAGCAGCTGGGACTACAAGTGTTGCCATTATGCTCAGCTAATTTTTGTGGGGTTTTGTTTGTTTGTTTTGTTTTGTTTTGTTTTTTGTAGATATGAGGTTTCACCATATTACCCAGGCTGGTCTTGAACTCCTAACCTCAAGTGATTCACCTGCCTTGGCCTCCCAAACTGTTGGGGTTACAAGTGTGAGCCACTACACCTGGCCTTAACTTCTTTATTCTTTAATCCATCCTGAGTATTTCTCCCCTATTCGTTTACTAAACTATCTTTTTCATTATGACACTTCTCTGTTCAAGAATCTGTCCTGGCCACCTGCTGCTTATAAAATAAAGCCCTAATTCCTCAGCTGGGGTTTCAGGGCCCTCCATATGTCCTGGGATGCGTCCCATGTTCCCTGCTCCTGGGTAGTTTCCCAATTCCCTAACCAAGCCAGAAGCTTCCCTACCCCTCTTCTCACACCACTCTCATTCACATCTCCAGGTCTCTGCTCCTGCTGAGTCATCCACTTACAATGCCTTCTCCTTTCTTTCCATTCATTTGTCTCTTTCCTCTCCTTCCAAGACCTGCTCAGATCCCACCTTATTCATAAGCTTTGGAGTTGCCAGCCCACCCTGAGAAGGGGAGGTTAACACTAAACCATGTACTTCACGCACACCATTCATCAGGGAGATTCCTAACTGGCAAAGAAATGAGCTGATTTTATATGACTCTGTGTCCATCACAGTTCTATACAAAATGGTAGGAAATATTGTGGTTGCTTTGTTCATTTATTATTAGCATTAGTAGAACTGCATTAGCCACCAGTTATTAAGTGCATAACTATAGGTCAGTTTACATATGAATGTATATCCTTTAATCCCCCCCAAGCAGGCCTGCATAGTAGTGATATCTAATCTGGAAATACAGAAAAGAGGCAGATAATGGGGAGGAAGCATGCATATATTTATCTCATTCCACCTTGGTCCTTGGCCCAATATGGAAAGCTTCGTAGTTATCTCATTTGATCTCTTTCCATTCTATCATTAATAACCATGTATTTTGATCCTATTTTTCAGATAAAGAAACTAAGGCTCACAGGGGTTAACAAGTTGCTCAAATGCAATCACCAGCGACTAGTGAGTGCAGAACTGAACACTGAATTCATGTCTCTCTGACTCAAAAGTTGCACTTTCCACTCTCTGTGCTCCTGCAGATGGGCAGCCATTGCTTCATGCAATACATACCCTTTTCATCTGTAGAATGGGAAGAATCACTCTGTATTTTCTTAATTTTTCTCTAAAGTGGAGATTGTGCTTGAAAGTCTCTCAAGCATTGTATATTAGCTTTGTTATAAATACCACTTGGCTGGTGCCTTGAAATCCAGACTCATTCATTCAAGCTGCACAAAACACCACAAAGCCAGAAAGAAGCCTCACCTACTGAGACCTGTAAATTTCTCTTTCAAATGGTAAACAGCTTGTTGGAACACTGCTTACCTCTGACTTGATGGCCCATAAACTGAGACAACTGTGCCCTCCATTGTACAGTACTTTAAATGTATCTTGAAGTCTTAACAAAAGTGTATTTAGGATGCATCTAATGTACAACTGTGCATGTGTGTGTGTTAAATAAGAAACTAGACACATTTTTATCTTAATTAGAGTCACTGGTAAAATATGGAGTCATAAGACTTAGTGCACCAGCAATAGGAGAAATCAGATTCTACCCATCAACACACAGAGAACAAACCATCGGAAGGATATTAAAGAATTCGAACGGCAATAGACTCTACCTTTTTATCTCCTTCTCCCTTCACATGTTGTATTAGTCCATTTTCACACTGCTATAAAGACACTACCCAAGACTGGGTAATTTATAAAGAAAAGAAGTTTAATTGACTCACAGTTCTGCAAGGCTGGGGAAGCCCCAGGAAACTTACAATCATGGCGGAAGGGGAAGCAGGCACATCTTTCATGGCAGCAAGTAAGAAAGAGTCCATGAGAGTGCAGGAAAAACCACCACTTATAAAACCATCAGATCTCATGAGAATTCACTCACTATCAGGAAAGCAGCATGGGGGAGACTTCCCCCATAATTCAATCACCTCTCTCGCTTGACACCTGGGGATTACAGGTCTCTCCCTTGACATCTGGGGATTATACTTCAAGATGAGATTTGGGTGGGGACACAGAGGCAAACTATATCAAATGTGGAGCTAAAGGTGTTAATGCACTGGTTTTACCATCACGTCTTAGTCTGTTCTGCATTAGTATTCAAAAATACCTGAGACCCGGTAATTTTTAAAGAAAAGAGGTTCATTTGGCTCACAGTTTTGTAGGCTGTACAAGTATGGCACCAGCATCTTTTTCTGGTGAGGGCTTCAGGAAACTTCCAATCATGGAAGAGACAGCCATTCTAACACACTGTAAAAGAGGAGGAGGCAAAGACGGGGGGCAAGAAAGATGCCAGGCTCTTTCAACAACCAGCTTTCACATGAACTAAGAGCGAGAACTCACTTATCACCAAGGGGATGGCACTAAGATATTCATGAAGGATCCACTCCTATGATTGAACATCTCCCTCTAGGCCCCACACCCAATGATGGGAATCACATTTCAACATGAGATTTAGAGGGGACAACATTCAAATTATATCACATCACCACTTGCTGCTTCTTATCTTTCCATAGGCAAAACCATTCACACACACAGGAAAGTGTGGCCTATGACACTGAGTTTCTTAACTCTTATTATTTAGCAAAAACTCCTTTCTTTTCAAGTAATATCTAATGTGGGATCTTAGCATATAAAACAGAGAAAATAATATTTTGTTGTATATATGTATGATTTACATTTTTGTCAGTCACTTACTATAAATTCAACCCAATGATTAATTTTTGATGAACACAAAAACTTGAAGTCAGGATTATGGATGACAACAGTGTAGTCATATGCATCTCAAGAGCCAATTCCTATATTTTCTTTCAGATGCATAATACTGAGAAAACCCTAATCTAAAATGGATAAGGAGTATATGTAGTTCTGAATTAAAATAAAATAAAATAAAATAAAAAGCATAAAAATGATGTTGAGCTACAATTATACTCATCACTGATTTAGCCATAGGAATTTCAAATGCTTTACAGAATACAGGGTGACAAGGTTTATTCTGAAATCTTCCCCAAAACATGTTAGCCTGGCAATCCAACTTTACACGCAACTAGGTTCTCATGTATTATCACTTGGTACATAAAACATTTGAATTGTGTGTGGTGTGTGTGCATGTGTACATGAGCATGTATGTGTTTATTTCAGGTTGAAACAGAATAAAGTAAAAATTTCAAGAAGTGGGAATCCAATTAATGTGGAGCTTTTGAGTTAATGGTCTCCACTGAACCTTAACATTCTGGACAATACAATATGAAAACACTGATTCTAAGGTATGGAGAGGTAGCCAAAATGGGTCTGAGCTTAGTGTTACCGAATGTGGGCTACTATACCAGTTTCAATCTCAGTGGTCCACATTCAGAGCACCATGACACCACAGACCCTCAAGTCATCAAGAAATGTGAAGTAAATGCAATCTGTCCCTCAAGCAAGACAGGACAAATTGTACAAAGATGCATCCACCATGGGTCCTGATCATGACACTTCTTTAAAACCATCAGTGTGGCCCCCAATGCATGCATCAGCCTGTCTCAACTCTGAATCTTGCTGCACAAGCATCTTCACAATCTGGCCCTGGCAATAGCTCATGCTGTGACCCCACTTATGTTTGCGTCTCTTGTCCTCTGAATTTATCTTCTAATTTATCTTCAAACACTTTATCGTTTAAGCAACTTCAATGTCCTTTTCTCTAAATAAATTTTCCTAACCCATCCTTACCATAAAATCTAGGCAGAAATATTGTTGGAGTAGTTTTCTTCATTTATTATTACAATTAATAAATTTGTGTTAGCCACATTTATTAAGTACCTACTACAGTCCAGCTTACATATAAATTTATGTCCTTTTATTCTCCCAGGCAACCGTGCATGGTAGCAATATTTGATTTGCTTAAGTTCAGAGTGATTATATAGCCTAGCCAGATGTCAGGCATGGCCAAGGCAGCAGTCTGCTGACTCCAAGTTCTGCCATATTTTCACCTACGAAGGTGTTTTCTTTTTCTGAACTTATGTCTGCTAGATCTTAGTACATAGTTCTGGGACAGCTTTATCAAGTTGTACGGCAAGTAAGTATTCTCAGGTTGTTTGTCTCCTTCATAAAATTCTGTGAACTTTTTGATGGTATAAATGATGTTGAAACCAAACCTCTAGGTATGACCCATAGTTATAGCTCAAAAAGTTGTAGAATTTAGTCTAAATGAATAGAACCGTAAAACTGGTAGCTCTAAGCAATACTCTCATTTATTTACCTACGTCCAGGCAAGAATTACAAAGAATCTGTCCTAGATAAAAAATGTTCCTGCTTTTAATGATTATGATTGTGTTTTAGTCCTAAGACTGCTTTGGGGTCAAGATGAGCATTTCTCAAAGTGAGGTATTACTCAGGGGATGAAATAGGGTTTCATGTCCACAAATATTTAGAAAATTCTGCATATCAAACTAATCCTATTGGAAATATTATCCTTAGCCTATTAAAGACTCTAAGAAGAAAACCAATTAGCCCTGTTCAGCCTAGTATTTCTCAAATTGGTATGCATATCATAGAATTTTTTTCAGATAACACCTATTAGTAGTCCTTGTATCCAATGTTCTGCAGAACCCCTTTTGCAAAGATTAGCTCTGGCCTAATTTTTTATTGATTGACATTCTACCATGTTCTGAAAAGGCTTTACGGTGCTGAGCTGCACTTCAGTTTTCATCCATTTCATCTCCACGATCAGTAGGGAACTGAGAACCATGTATTCCTTCCCTTATAAATAAGAGGACTAGTTTTCCCAAACCTTGGTTCATCAGCAGAAAGCTCTCAGGGTCATTTCACTCTCCACACACATTTAGGATTTGTGGCATCAGAGTGATCTCAAGGGAAATTAAAGCCATAAAAGCCCCCCCCATGTTAAACAAACAAAGTCCATTTAGGAATGGAGGAGTAAACTCTGGCTTCTATGCCTCACTTGAGCACTGGCTCTGGGATGGGAATTTCCCACCAATTTTTGCCAAGTAAGATATAATATAGCATGTCATTCTTCTCCAGAATTCACATAAGCTCATAGATTCTCACAAATTATTTAAGTGATTTTTCCTAGAGGTCAAGGGAAATTTATACAAAATTGTAAGTCATGGGACTTTCTACAAAGTCTTCTGTTATATGTGTATAATACACTGTGGATATGGTTTGGCTATGTCCCTACACAAATCTCAACTTGAATTGTAAGTCCCAGAATTCCCATGTGTTGTCGGAGGGACCCAGGGGGAGGTAGCTGAATCATGAGGGCCAGTCTTTCCCGTGCTGTTCTTGTGACAGTGAGTAAGTCTCCAGCGGGTGCACCATCTAGGAAGTGAAGAGTGCCTCTGCCTGGCCACCGTGCAACCCGCCAGGTGTGAAGTGGCAGCCTTGTGTGTGATCGTTCTGCACTCCCTAAGTTTGCATTTTCCACATTAAAGTTTACTTTTAAATTAAAAATTTTAAATTGGGGAAGATAAAATAATAATAATAATAATGTCTCACAAGATCTGATGGGTTTATCAGGGGTTTCCATGTTTGTTTCTTCCTGATTTTTCTCTTGCTACCACCATGTAAGAAGTGCCTTTCACCTCCTGCAATGATTCTGAGGCCTCCCCAACCATGTGGAACTGTAAGTCCAATTAAATCTCTTTTGTTCCCAGTTTTGGGTATGTCTTTATCAGCAGCAAGAAAACGAACTAATACATATTGATATATATGTCAATGCAGTGACTTCATCAGAGGACAAAGCGGATATCTTGAATTCCAAAACCTTGACTTCCTCTTTCTCTCCCACACCTTATGGCCAATGCAATAGCAAGTCCTGAGAACTCGGTCTTCAAAATGTATTCATAAATAGACTGCTCTCACTAATCCATCATTGCCACCTTTGTCAATCCTCTATCATCTCTTGATGACCACTGTAACAGCTTCCTAAGTGGTCCTCCTGCTTCCACACTTGTTCTTCTGCAGTCTATTGTCAATTCCTATGAACAGATGATTCTTTCAAAACTTAAGATAGACCATGTAACTCCGTTGCACCAAGCACCAAACCTACCATGACTTCTGCCTCAGAGTAAAAGCCAATGTCATCATGACGGTCTACAAGGCTCTCTCTAAACTTGTCTCTGACAACCCACCAGATTCCCCTGCCCAGCCAGCTTGGCCTTCTTCCTGGTCTCTGAGCATGCTAAGCATGTTTCAGCCACAGGAACTTTGCATTCACTACAGCTTCAGCCTGACCTGCTTGTTCCCCACTAAGTGTGTATATATTGCTTTCTTGCCTCTGTGAACCCCCAAAATTTGAGACAGGTCAGAGTTAATTCAGAAAGTATATTTTGCCAAGGTTGAAGATGCGAACCTGTGAAACAACCTCAGAGGTCCTGATCATATGTGCCCAATGTGGTCAGAGCACAGCTTGGTTTTATACATTTTAGGGAGGCAGGAAACATGGATCGATATGTGTAAAAATGAACATTGGTTGTCTGGAAAGGCGGGGAAACTCCAAGCAGGGAGGGGGTTTCCAGGTCACAGGTAGGTGAAAGACAAATGGTTGCATTCTTTTGAGTTTCTGATTAGCCTTTCCAAAGGAGGGAATCAGATATGCATTTATCTCAGTGAGCAGAAGGGTGACTTTAAATAGAATGGGAGGCAGGCTTGCCCTAAACAGTTCCCAGCTCGAATTTTCCCTTCAGCTTAGTGATTTTGGGGGCCCAAGATATTTTCCTTTCACACCTCCTTCAAGTCTTTGCTCAAATGTTACCCTCCTGACTATCAACCGCAACCTTACCCTGAGGAGCCCTCACCCTCCTGTGCTGTCTTTCTGAGGTACTTGCCACCTTCTAAGATACCATATAATTTAGCTAATATTCTATTATATTTGTTTTCTGTTCCCCTCTCTTCCACACACACTAGAATGTGAGCATGATGAAGGCAGGAACATTTGTTCATTTGATGCTTACCTAAATCCCCAGAATAATTGCATCTTAGATGATTAGAGCTGGACAAGAGCTTTGAGTGAGTGGACAGAAACTTAGAGTGAGTGGGCACTTTGGAGATTCCCAACCTGTTTATACAACTCTGGGGGTGGGCACAGGTAGTGATAAGGACTGGCGAGTTATCGTTAATGTTTCTCATTGTCAAAGGCACTCCCCCATCTATCCATTATGAGGCTACAGGACACCCTGAAGTGTCATACTTCTTTGCTTCTACTTGAAATTATCATAGCTCTAACTATATAATCATAGTGTTAACCCTGATTATATAAGCCTGATCAGAATCTCTGTCTACCAGTTACAAATGCCTTTGATTTTTAGACTTGGGGAAATGAATTAATTATCATGTAATACATGCAGATTGGCAGACGTTTTTGAAAACATGGATTCCATGGTTGGGGGAGGGGCAATAAATGAGGGCAAGCCATTGATCTCCTTCAATCCTTTGTGCAAGATGAGGACTTTGAGGTTCTGGGAGATTAAGTGACTTTCTCAAGGTCACACAGCTAGTCACTGGCAGAACAAGGGCTAGAACCCAGTCTTTGATTCCCAGCCCTGTGTTAGTACGATCAAAGACACAGTTTGCTGCAGAGGAGACATATATATGCTGTACATAACATTTGCATAACATATTACATTAAAGACGGCATCCCAACTGAGATTCTCAGCAGGAAAATAACAATTATTTAATCAGGGTTCTATTTAAACTTTTATTGTGAAGGCTAGGTTAAGATTCACTGGCTTGATTAAGGGTGCTGCCTACACATGAAAGTGTTTACTGAGCTCAGCTCCCTGGAGTGAAATTCAAACAAACTTGTGACATCCAAAGCACATTTTCATGTCCTGAAAGCCATGAATATCTTTATTGAGAGCCACATCTTCTTCTTAAAACAAACAAATGGGTATCCTTAAGGATAAACTATAAACAGAGTCTGCCAAGACACGGAGTCCTCTCTCTATGCTGACAGTGGCATTTCGTAGCTAGTTTTAGTCTGTAAGCCTAATGAATATGAATATACCTAGATACACAAAATGAAAAGCTTCTGTGTATTCAAGAGCATTATCATGTGCATTACACTATTTGATCCTTAGAATAATCCTGCAGGATTGGAAAAGCAGATATTATTATCTCTGTTTTAAACATAAGGGAGCTGAAAGCACTCGGGGGGTTCAAAGATCTGCCCAAGGTCTCCCAGCTTATTAGCGAAGGAAAACACTAGAATGGGAGGGGGCATTTATCCTCATGCACCACACTGCCACTTACAGTGCAGTGCTTCATTACGGACAAAGGGATGGGGGAGGAACACTGCATAGTATTTCACTGTCCCTCTCCCACTGATAGAACCGATGACCTGAGACTTGAGCTCAAAACAGGAAATGGTTTCCATTTTACAGAGCAGGAAGGAACAGAGAAGAGATCCTCCAGGATCATCCAGTACTGTGGAGGTGAGTTGGAAGTATAAGGTGAGGCTGAGTCCTGTTCTGGCACTGCTGCCTTCTGTGCTTACCTGGGGCATTGTGCTTGGTAGCTGAGCTCTGCAGGCTTGGCTGGGAGCTGAGCTCTTACTGGGCATGTGGTCTTGGGCCAGTTACTCCCCACTCTGAATCTCTGCTTCCTCATGGGTAAAACAGGGCTTGCAATACTTACTTACCTGCTGGCATTTTTATGATGAACAAAGGAGATAAACCACCCTGGAAGCCTAACTCTGGGTCTGGCAAGCAGTGGAAGCTCATAAATAAGGGCTCATTGACCTTTGTGGGTTCATCATCCATTTATCCGATGTGTATAGGGGATTTTCTGCATCCCCAGTCCTAGGTTAGGCGATGCAGGAAGAAAGCAGAAACACAATCTCCTCGCTGAAGTCTAGATATACACGTTGATGATTCAAGACTTAAAAATCCCTGGCAAGGCTACCAGTATATTTTAAAGAATTACAAAGAAAAGGTCACCCTGTGATCAAAATATAAGTAAGTAACGTTGCCATTCTCAGCAGTACAAGAAAGTAGAGGAGTTATTTGGGGTCACTAGACCCTGACACCTCAACCTCTATCCCCAGATCACTGAGTCTGGCCCTGTAGATGAGTGAGAACAGGTTCCTATCCGCACCTCTTTCACCTGACCTTCTGTTGCCACTTCTAAGGAATGTCAAGGAAGGACTCTTTCAGCCATTCCTCTTTGACCCAGCCCCGATCTAGTCTTCATGCCTAGGTCTCCGGAACTCCTCTGCAAAGCTCCTCTGCCATTCAGTGCTCAGGCCTCCTCTGCTCCAGGCCCCAGCTCCAACACGCTTCTGTCTCACTGGCTTTCACTTGTCCTCTCTCCTCTCTGGGAACTGAAGTTTCTTTAAACAGACAAGCAATTACTGGCATGTTATCCGCACTCGACTGTGTGTTGCTACAACACCCGCTGATGTACAGTAGCAAGCAGCTTGATAATGGGACGTATTTAAGCTGATTGCCACTGGAGATAAGTGATGCTGCTGAAAGGATGCACTTTTGTTAAACTTCTGAAGGCAGAGGGGATAAGGAAAGTTTTATTATATTTTCTCTTAAAAAAAAAAAAAATAGCAGCTTTTCTCAGAATGGCTACACCTCCCCCGAGATTCTCATTTCAGATTAGGCTATCAGGTATATAGTGCAATTGGAGGCTTGGCTTCCACTGGAGCCTCTGTTTGATAGTCAGGCCTTCTGCAAGATCCTCCCTGAATGGCTGATACTCCTCACTGACACTCCTTCCCTGCTAGCTGGCTGGCTCTGTGTCCTTCAGGACAGCTCTGTTAAACTCAGGCCTCTCTCTCCTCTTAACTCCTCCCCCTCACCTTTTCTCTTTCTCTTCCTATTTTCTTCTTCACATCCTCTCTGTTTTCTCTCTCACATTTTTCTCCAGCCTGTGTCCCCCCTTCTCCCCTCATCTCTTCTTGTCTCTACCCCTCTCCCGGTATCTTTCCATTTTCCATAGTCTTTCTGACTCTCTAAGCCTGTCTCACCTCCATTTCTCTCTTCCCCCATCCTAGTGCAATTGCTTCTCTGAACCCCCTCGGAAAGCTAGCCTAGGGGAGGCTGTTAGGGTGCTAGGACTGTGAGCATTGCTTTTGCAGAGCAAGAAAACATGGCAAAATCACATAGGCTGCGTGATTTGCTCACCAAGACCTAAATCTGAGGAGGAAGACAGGTGGTGCAGGGCAGAGAAGAGCTTAGTAGGTTGCTGGAAGTTGGACTAAGGGGATAAAGGGGGAATTTAGGGAGAAGACAGCTGAGTCAAGGAGAAGCAAAAGGGAGCTAGAAAACAAAATGGAGATGTTGGCAACAATTGCCTGATGTCAGAACAATACGGAGAAAAAATTTCATTAGTCACAGATTGAGCTGCTTTCCAGCCAGTCACCACTGCACTGTTTGGATACAAAGGTACCAAGGAGAAAGCAAAGCGCCAATCAACCTCTTAAAGGGGCCACTTGCTGGCATCTAATATCTGGGTAAGTGGCAGTGGGAGACAGGTGATGACCACTTTACTGTGGGTTCTTCAGTCAGTGAGTGGAGAGGAGCATCTTTATAAACACATTACACCTCATGGGGAGTAGGGAGAAATTCAATTAGGTTTGAATGAGAAAGGTAACTCGAATATCAATTAATTGTCTAATTGAAGATAATGGAGACCTGGGGGCACCCTGCCAGGTTGATTCCCATACCCAAATCCAGAGATTTTCTCAGGGATTAAAGATGCAATTTAATTACACATTTCTATTAGATTAGATGCTGATTGCATTCGGCACTCTGAGTTAATTACATAGTTAATTACACAGCCAATAACTCCCCTTTCCTAATAACCCTGCTGGATGTGGGCTGGTACTGTGCAAGGGGGATCCTGTGCCTGTAATGGGAGCCCTGGGAGCCCAAGGTGGAGAGAGCTGCCTTCAGCGAGGGGACATGTGAATACTAATAGGGAATTATACTAATTGTCCCTTGTTCTTGATGAACAGTAAATTATTCTAATAACATTTACCATTGTATTCATTTATTATCTAAGGGTAATTAGGAATAAAGGGCTTGTGGGGCCACTCCCGTGGCACAAACAAGGCTGCACTAACTGGGATTGTCTTCATTCCCCACGCCAGGCACCTCCAGGGCAGCCTCCCCTTCTTCTGGCTCTCCTCGACCCACCTGGGACGTACCTTTGCACTTGCCAAAGGACTTTCCCGTGGCGCATCTTCTTTGATTGTAAACTGAGCTATGAGGTAGGTTTCAGTTTTCCCATTTTATTATCTAGGAGGCAGAAGGGGCCTTTGACTGCCTCAAAACTTCTTGTCCTGTGCACTTCAGGGCCTCTCAACTCAAAATTCGTCTTTCTAGTATGTCTTTATCCATTTGGGCTGCTGGAGCAGAGCGTGTAGACTGGATGGATTATAAACACCAGAACTTTTTTTCTCACAGTTATGGAGCCTACTAGAAGTGCAAGGTCAAGATGTTTGGCAGATTTGGTGTCTGATTAGGGACCACTTTCTGCTTCACAGAAGGCTTCTTCTCGCTGGTTCCGCATAAGGTGGAAGGGACAAGACGTCTCTCTGAGATCTTTATTTGTAAGGTTGCTAATCCCATTTGTGAGGACTCTACCCTCATGACCTAATTACCTCCCATAGGCCTCACTTCCTAATACTGATAATTAGACACGAATTTTGAGAGGACACAGATGTTCAGTGTATAGAAGATTTTAATTCAAGGTTGAGTGCATTTGAGTTTTAGGTACAGATAAATAGAATTCAACACATCCAGTTGGCTGCCTGATGGCACAACTCCCAAGACTGAAGTAACTCATTATTCTCAAGATTTCTAGAAACCATCTTTCAACTGGATCACACAGGGACATGGAAGGGCAGGCATGGAAGGGGCAGTCTCCTATCCACCTGCCTACCTGCGCTCACTCAACTAGGCCGCAAAAGCAGCACCCCTAGTGAAACTGACAACACAGGGTGTTTCATCTGCCATGACCACTGTCTGTTAGAGAGGGAATTAGAAAACCTGTCATCAGGCCAAAGAGAAAGGAAAGGAAAAGCCTGCCCCACAGCCTTCCAAAGGTTTCCTACAGGCAGTAAACATCCGCAGATGCCTAGTAAGGCAGGCCAAAACAACCCAGGTGAAATGGTAAACAAAAGCATATTAATGATAAACCAACCAACCAATCAACCAACCAACCAAAAAGCAGCTATGGTTTCCAAATACTTCATTCCCCTCCACTGACCCTCCACTCAACACATTTTTTAAATATGTTATACTTTTGCTTATGCCATTTTTTCTACCTCTGCCTCACTATCAAAGTAACTCTTATGAAATCAGGTCTTTTGCTGCAACATGGATGGAATTGGAGAAGATTATCTTAAGTGAAATAACTTAGAATCAGAAAGTTAAATACTGCATATTCTCACAAGTGGAAGGTAAATAATGTGCATACGTGGACATAGAGTGTGGAATAATAGACACTGGAGGCTCAGAATGGTGAGCGGGTGGGAAGAGGGTGAGGGATGAGAAATTGTTTAATGGGTACAATGTACACCATTTGAGTGATGGTCATAGTAAAAGCCTAGACTTCACCACTAAACAATATATCCACGAAAAAACCTGCACTTGTACCCCTTAAGTTTATACCAATAAAATCAATCAATAAATTAAATAAGTATTAATAAAAGATATCTCTCATTCAAAACTCTTCTCTGAAAGCTGTCCTGATGCTGTTCTTCTTTCTTCTACCTCTCTCCCTTTCATAGGGTCCTGTCTCATGCAGCACATTGTAGCATGATGTCTGCTGACATGCCCACTACCCCATACAGAGGGAAAATATGTGAGCCTGTCGGCTTTTTCTTCTCCATCTGTGTCCAGCATGGCCTCAGCATATGGAAGTTACTCAGGATGCAACTTTCTGCTTTGCTGTAGGTATTTGGAAAATTGGATATTCAATCACACAGCAGGCTTGACCAGCCTGGGATTTTCCTCATTGAAGTTTCAATGGAACTGTTATGGCCAGCACAATCACTCCTGGATGTAAATCTAGAAGGGATTTTGATGGCCAACAACTTTTTACAGCTCTGCAGTCTTTGGGCATCAGTCACCAGGGGAGTCTTGGCAAGCAGGTGGTTGAAATGGGGGAAAGGGGCTGTCCTGTGTGAGGTGTTCTTCCTCCACTTCCATCTCCCTATCTAGGCTCTCCACCTCCCTCCTGAACCCCCACAAGGTTTTCCAGCTTCCTGAAGCTGTATACTCCCTGGGTACCCAAGCCTTTCATCTGTGTCCTCTCACCCTTTCTCCCTGTGAACCCCATCCACAGAAATAGGTCCTGATGCTGAGGATTCTGTCTTCAAGCTTTTCTACCAAGACTAACCTCCTCAATGCCCTAGAGGGCAAAGTATCCTGCTTTCTGTTACAGAGAGTCTAGCAGTCTAAATGAAGATTTAGCATTAATAGTTAACAAAACCTCAGAATGCTCAATGCTTTCTTTGTGTTTGAACAAAAGCTCCTTCAAACTCCTTAACTGCCTGGCTCTCACTTAAGGGTGGTACCACCCCTACGCTTCATATAGAAATGGTTCAGGAGCTCTGGATTGTCACAATGACTGGGTGAGTCACTATCATTTAATGGGCTAAGAGCAAGGACGTTCAATGTTTTGCATTGCAGAGGATAGTGCTGCACAATGAATGTCCCACCCAAACTGCCGAGAGCACTTGTTTAGAGATACTGCAGGGAAAATACCAACTACAGCAGAGTCCTGAGATAGAGAGGGGAGGTGCTCATTTTGGGGAAGAGCCTCCTGAGAAGTGGCTGCTTATCCTTCATGTACCCAAACCTGCCTCACAGCCTTCTCTAGTCTCCCCTGACTCTGCCCTCCTCTATTCCCGGGCCCTAGTCCTGAGTAATGCCAGGTGTAGGTCTGAAGATTGGTAGGACCCATCTCCACTGGCACGTAGTGTCTCCAGCTAAGGACAGAGTTGGGAAAAGAGACTCAATAAGCTCTTGCTCCTTCTCACCTAACTCTGTTCGTGGCCTGAGCAAGGCTCCCACAGGGAGGGCAGTCTCCTGTCGGGGTAACAGGGTGGGCCACTGCAGTTGCTAGATGTAGCCCAAGGGTCCCCTTCAGACCAGTCATGGATGTTTTAATGGCTCACTTGACCAAAGGGGGCACACAGCAGCTGTGCATTGACTCCTCCTCAGGGAGCCCCCAGTCATTCGGAAAAAAATATATATATATCCATCTGGAGAAGTTTTGCTTTCTAGGGGGAAGGCAGAGAGAGCGACTCCTAACCGACATTTCAAGTATGCATGTCAAAGCCGTCAGTCTGGAGGGAGGCAGCTGGACCACACCTCCTCTGCCCCAGCGGCCTTTCCAGATGGGTGGGGTATGGGCTCAAACCCGCTCCTCTACAGGTGATGGATGAGACAGCAGAACAGAAGACAAAGTACTCAGGGTCCTTGGCTTCGAGCAACTGAAACTCAAACTTGCCAAGAAAGGAATTTGTCTGCGATGTATCGGGTACTTCAGCGATTCATCAAAATGCAATGAAGACCAGGTTCACAAAATAGTACAGAACAAAAAGAAACTGGGAAGCCATAGCCCAAATCAGACCTCCACTGCCACGGCCACCCAGCAAGGCTGCAGGTTTCTCTGCCACACTGGACACTGGGTGTACCACAGGCTCTAGCATCATCCCAGTCCCTAGAGAGACCTCATGCTATTGCCATCACCACTTCCAAGGCAGCTTCCCTCTTGTCCTCGCTTGTTTGTGCAGCAGCTCACAAGTCAGATGGATGCAGGTGATTGGCCAAGCATGGGACAAATCCCTGCAGTCTATTTCAAGGGAGACTGGAAATGTGCCTGGTCTTTTTAGCTTCTGTAATAGAAGTGGATTCTGCCTTCTATGGCAGTACATACGATAGGAGGTACACCAAACATTGGAAAGATTCGGTTGCTAGGCTGCCAAAAATGGGCAAATATTTACTGCCCCAAAAAACCCATAATGGAAGTGGCTACAGAGATGGCTATTACAAGAAATGCATCCAGATCAGTCATGAAGTAACGTCACAGGTATCGATGGTGAAGACAAGAAAATATGGACACAAAATAAAATACTAAATTCTGGGCCCTCAGGCTGAGACAACTGAGCAAATTAAGATTTTCTTATCCTCCCCTCACAGATTCTAAGAGGACTTAAATTAACTAAAATCACTTGCCTACAGTGACATTGCCAATTAGGAACAAGCAGAGACTAGAATCTACCACCCACCACCATGCCCCAAGCACAGTTCACCAGGTGCCCGGCCAGCTTTGTTGGTAAACACTGCCCAGTCCTGTGAGACACAAGCCCTGAGCATCCACATTGAGAGGGTACAGACTTCTCCCTGAGTGTGTTGCTTATAATGAGCCAGTGTAATGCACATGGATGAGCTGAATTGAATTACTCTTCCCAGTTCTTCACCTTTCCGTGCATCCACACCTTTCCCACGGTCTCATCTTGAGTCTTGCATATTTCTACTGGCACATATCTCTTGTGCCTCAGCTATCACCATGAGAACGTGCCCCCCCTAGCAAACTAGCTCAAGCAGACTCACAGACAGGTAGAGCACAGCTTTTCCAGCAGAACCCAGCCAGATCAGCCAACCACTGGCCAAACTGCAGATGGGCAAACAAAAATAAGCCATTACTCTTTTAAGCCACTGAGTTTTATGACTGGTTTGGAATGGATTAATTACCAACCAATACAATAAACCTTAGATTCTTTTTCTCGGTTTGTTTTTATTTTTGTTTGAGATGGAGTCTCACTCTTTCGCCCAGGCTGGAGTGCAATGGCACGATCTTGGCTCACGGCAACCTCCACCTCCCGGGTTCAAGGGATTCTCCTGCCTCAACCTCCCAAGTAGCTGGGATTACAGGTGCCCGCCACCATGCCTGGCTAATTTTTGTATTTTTATTAGAGACAGGGTTTCACCATGTTCCCCAGGCTGGTCTCGAACTCCTGAGCTCAGGCAATCCACCTGCCTCAGCCTCCCAAAGTGCTAGGATTACAAGCGTGAGCCGTCACGCCTGGCTGATAAACCTTAGATTCTTTTTCAAACACCTGACTTATTGTTTAGAATCCAGCAGCCTGGAAATCAACCCTCTCCCAACATATGCACAAATACACACACGTACATGCACACACTTGTTCACACCCACGTATACACACATGCACGCAAAGCACAACCAGGAGAAACCTTGAGTTTGCAGCTCCTATTCTATCTAGAATTGGAGGAGCTCCTATGACATACCAGAAACCACTCTGTACTTGGCTTCCTGGCTTTCTCTCTCTACTTCCAACCCTCTTAGCATCTCTCTTGCACCTTTCATTGACTGCAGGTCCAGGACCGGAAAGAACTCTACTCTCAGCCATAGAAAGAAGGTGAGGAGAACGGCAGGTGTCTAAAACCGTAATGTGACCAAAGATCTCCGGTCACCTACATGTCAATAGCCAATGATTTGGTCACTGAAGTTGGGTGGCTACTAGAAAATGCCAAGTGCTTCTCAGTATCCCCAGAGGTTTCTAGATAAGTGGGTCCTGAGGGTCAGGGCAAACATCAACAGGGACATGCCACAGAGATTGACACTGCATTGTGGGGAGGAGGCCCAGAGTGTAGGAGAGGAGAGGGAGCCAACCAGAAGACAGTCCCATGCTGTTGAAGATAGTAAGGAGACAAATGAACAAAGCAGTGTGACATGTTAGTGGCGCAGGCACTCCTGGTTGTGGGCTGAGTAGGATGTCTGGCGGATGCATTTTAATGTCACAGAGAACCTACAGCTCACATGTCTGTTAGATATGGGCTTGAAATGAACTCCATAAACACTGCAACATCCCACCACCTCCGTGTCTATAGCCATGCTCCCTGGTGAAACCTTTCTTTTGTTCCATCTTCCCCTGCTAACAGCCTGAGTCACAGGTGGGTAGGAACCTCATGCCAGGCTCTGTGGATCCTGGAGAGCTGGGAGGCTGAGAGAGGATGAAGAATCTCATAGTGATGAGAGCACGTGATAGCTGAACCCACCCCAAACCTCTGGGAGCTCTGAACCGTGAAGGGAACATGAGGAACATATTCCAAGGAAACACTTTATCACTGAGAGACAACATATTGATCACGGATTCTGGGCAGCTGATTTCTCAATTTGGGATGCAGTGGATGTTTTAGTAAATTCCTTTCCTGCTGGGAAGATAGAGATCCCAGGTTTCTGAAAGCTGGCTGCAGACTCAAGGCAGCCGACAGATTTCTGCCAGAGGATAGGGATAGAGGGGCTGGACTCAGGCTGACCCTGGGACTCTGATCTGTTGTTTGAAAGAACTTTTGCCAGAAGAAACCCCCTACTTGACTCAAGTTTCTGCTAATTAACAGGCATTTTGTACCTTACCATTGCCTTTCCATATATTATTTATTCCAATTAAATCCTCTAAACATTGTGAGGTCCCTCCTCACTTGCTAAACATTTCAGACTATGGGGTTAATATGGGATGTGACACTGAAAAGCGGAAATGAAAATGAGGGATCAGTAAAGGATGGGCTGAGAGATGGTGGCTCCCAGCTGCTACTACTTTCTCGCTCTAGGAGGAAACGCTTTCTATGGGTCCTGGGCAGGAGAAATTTAAGAAGTACACATGCCATTTATGAAATCACGGCTGCAGCCTGGAGCAGAGATACTGACGGTAGAGGCTCAGAAGATGGGAGGCCAGCACTCAGTCAACACAACCACCTCCCTCTACACCATGGGGTGGGGTGGACCTGGGACTGAGATGTGCAAGTCCTGAATCTGAGACTTGCTTCTACCAGAACTGTCTGTGTGATCTTGGACAAGCTGCTTGATATTTTAAAGCCTCGGTTTCCTCATGCATGAAATGGATCTGAGGACTGAATGAGACTGGCCTTTGAAAGTCTCATCCAAGGACTCTAAGGCCCAGAGAGGTAAAGTGATTTGCCCACGGTTGAACAGCAAATGGGATTATATCTCAGGCCTGCCTTAAAAAAAAAAAAGTTTCATTTTACTTTCACCAGGCCGCTTCTTCTGATTTGGATGGTTAGAGCTGTTAGGTCCAAATGCTCCTTCTGAAAAAAAGCATTTGTTTAGGAGTCAAACAGGCCTTGGCTCAAATCCTAGCTCTGACACTTAGCAGCTGTGTCACCTTGGACAATAGACTTAACCTCTCCATGCCTCTCCTTTCTCATTAGCAAAATGGGGCTATCAAACCTGATCTCAAAAAGTCATATAATAGGAGATAACGCAGGAACTCAGCACAGTAACTGGATCTACTAAGCTAATTATGGAATTTTAAAGATATTCCAAGCAATACTCTGAGTATTTTACATAAATTATTTCATTTAATCCTAACAATCTCTTACGGTAGGAAGTGTTACTATCCTCATTTTTACAGACAAGGAACCTGAAGAAGCATGGAGTAGTTAGGTAGCAAGGTAGGTAGGTAGCTTACCTAAGGTCACACAGCTGGTACTTGGAAATGGCAAAATTTCAACTCAGGCTGTCTGAGGAAGCACCTCACACTGGTATGCTGTCTTGTACTGACTATATTCAGGCAGTCATGAATATCCCAGGAAGAGGCGAATCTGGGAGTAAGGATCCTAAATAATTCTTCCAGCTGCTTTTTGCTTCTTCTCTTTTCATCTTATCTTTGGGTTGAATCCTTATCATCATCAATGAGAAGAGTTAGAATTAGAACAAGGACAATCCCTAAGGCCATCAAACACTATAAGTTATCAAAGACCTTGGGTTTGGTCAAAACTCAGAAGGCTTCCACTGGAGCTGTTCTATGTCTGGGAGTAATTTACGCAATTAAGGAAGAAAAACAAGCTGTGAATGAGTGATCAGGCAGTTAGAGAAATTAACCTAATATGTGGGGCTGAGCTGCCCTGTGGTATCTGGGGCAGCTGAATCATTCAATGCCTGGTGTCCAAAGGTCATCAAAACCAAGCATGCAATTTGGCAATGCAACTTCAGAACCCCAGCAGGTGATGGCATCCTTGGTCTAGGCCTGGAATGCCAATAACAGTAACTACTGTTGTCATTCTAACTCTCTGTCTTACAGCAGACCTTGCTAGTTGATCACAGCACCATTTTCTGCTGGGTCTAGATATGGCCTCAATATTATTCCCACCTACCTGGATCTGGCCCTTGATCCAGAATCACAACAGATGTGAACAGAATCACATCTGTTACCTTTGTCCTGAATGTTTGGGAGTAGCAGAAGCAGAGCCTGATTGTAAGAGTATAGCATGACTATGAGCTTAGGCAAGGCTGGAAACTCTAGGGCAGAGCTCCCATTCTTCTAGGGAACTAGAAAGAAGACTAGGATAGGTTTGAGGGCAATATGCTAGGAAGAACTAATATGAAGGAGGCAACTTAGACAAACAGGGCTGAGACTCACCTAATCCATACTCATGTGCTTAGATAGCAAGACTTGGCTTCAAATACTTTCCAGAGGGCTGGGCTAACATCCCTGATGTATACTTGCACCTGTCCTAGAGAAGGCTCATCTGTCAGCTGGAGGTGTCAGCCAACCTGACGATGAGTATCTAGGGTAGACAAGGCGGAGAAGATGTACCATGACCTGATGTTGGTACCATGGAGACATAACCATGCCCAGAGTTCTAAGCCTATTCCCAGGTCAGCCACAGAACCAACTCTCTGGCAATAGGAGACTGGAGGGCTCAGCCTAGGTGTTGGCACGCCTCGCTGTGGGGATAGCGGACAGTTACAGCGGAACTGGGGTGGCTCTGAAATTTGGGGCAGCCTTTGCCATACAGAAGTGATAAGTGAAGTTCTTTCTAAGCCAGTGGAAGTCAGTCAGTGATTCAGAACATGGATTCAGTTTGATCGTGGTACCTAGTGACCTGAGAAAGTTACTTACCCTCTCTAAGCCTCACTTTTGGCATTTATAAAAATAAACAATTCTAAAAGCCTTGTCTTAGGGTGGTAGTGAACCTTACATGAGATAATTATACAAATGCTTAACACAGTACACATAGTGTTTAAGTATTTCTATCAGGGAAGACTGTACAGAGAAGAAGGTCATGGAGATGACAGATGTGCGTGTGTATTGAGCATTTACTACATACTCACAGAACGTACAGAGACAGGGTCATTACACTCCACAAGGGGGCCACATGGAAACAGCGCCACGGGAGTGTGTTAATAGAGCATGTGGGGATTCAGGAAGGAGGGAGGAGCTGCAGGTAAGTGCCTTTATTGAGGGTCAGGTTGGAGAACACAGCAAAAGATGCAAGGGAATTTCACTGGTGCATGTGAATGTCACTAGGTCACAGTCAGGGGTGTGGAGGAAGGACTTGTGGCAGAGGTCAGCACCCTGGTGCAGCTGGCCACCTGGGCAGGGTGCTTACAGCCAGCTTATGGAGATATTAACGCAGCAGGAAAATATGAAAGTTTGAAATTTGCAAGACAACATTATTCAACTATTTTACATGTGTTACACATTTAATCCTTACAATAACAACTAGAGGTTGATTGCACTGATGAACCTCACTGATGGACTCCCTCCATCATTATATTTTGTAACATGACTTTCTGTCCTAAAAAAGATGGAGTCTATTTCTCTACCCTTTGAACCTGACCTAAACTTTTGACTTGTTTTCACCAGAATAAAGTGGTAGAGTTGATGTGTCAATTCCAAGCCATCCATGCGTTCTGTCTTTTGAAATCCTGCAACTGCTGTGTAAACAGGCTGAGACCATCCGGAACAAGTCTTGAGCCCAGTTGTTCTAGTTGACACCACTAGACAAGCCTATAGCCACTTAACCTGCAAGCATGTGAGACGGGCTCAGACAAGATCAGCAGAGCCACCTTCCTGACCACTGATGGATAAATGAGACCAGAAGATTGACCCAGGTGACCTGGAGAGTTATAAGAAATAATAAAGATGTATGTTCCAAGCTATGAAGCTTTGAGACAGTTTGTTATACAGCAGTCACAAGTGATACACTCAATTTATGAAGTTGAGCAAAAGAAGTTTAAGCAACTTACACAAATCACCCAGCTAGTAAGTGTTGGAACCAGGGCACAAACTCAGGCTACTTAGTTCCAGAGCCTGCCCTCTGAATCAGTGCTACAGCAATCCCTTAGAGATGCCAGCTTCCTCCTCTGCTGTAGAAATACATGAATGATTCCCTCATTTCTAAAAGATTGTTTAAGCAAGGATGCAACACTTCTTAGAAAATTTCTCATTCTGAGGCAGTCAGACAGGAGTTGGGGGTAACTTATCAGTCCTTGCTGTGACCACACAGTCCAGTCAAGAGACTGTCAAGGTCTCGGCCTGGCTGGATATTAAGCACTTTATACTTACTAGTGAATATTTACTACCTTATTTTTGCTGCTTTAATTTACCACTTTATATTTTCTATATTTAGAAACAGAGTTGTACTGTCTTATACTTGATGACTGAAGCACTGTATTAATTGGGATAATCTAGGCCTAGCTCATGGCAATAAACATTCAAATCTCAGCGGCTTGATACAACAAAGTTTTATTTCCACTTATATCACATGTTGATGCAGATCAGGTGGCCACGCCTGATAATCCCTGATAAAGAGCAAGAAGACATGTATAAAAGACAGGCCTGGGAGTGCCTTACATCCATTTGTCCACATCTCATTGGCCAGAAAGTAGACCTAAGCTAACCTCAAGGAAGGCTGGAAAACATAGTCTTCCTGTGTGCCCAGGAAGAGAAGATGACATACCATCTATGGCACTGTCTCTGCCAAAGAGATCCTAGGCATCAGCTTTGCAGATGCTCAGGGCCTCTGCTGCCTAGTGGAAATGCTGCTGTCCCAGCAGGCAGTTGGGCCTTCACTTCCGGCTTAGCTCTTGCCAGTTGTCCCTGAAGCAGACTCACTTAGTCTGACTTTGCTGAGCTTCCAGGTCACAAGTCAGACTTACATTAGCACTCCAGTTGCCTTAATTTCTAACCTGCCTCCCACACCCCATTCCATTTCTTTGTTATGGGTCTTCTTCCAATACTGAGGCTTCACAGGAAATTGACTTGATGAGGTCATAGGTCCCTCCCTTCCCCATCTTTAAATGCCTAAACAGACACACAAAATATTTCACTCTATTTCTGAGGGCTCATGGCTCAGCAGAGAGCCACCAGGTAATGATGGTCTGCATGAGAGACCATCACCTAGCCCACCTGCCTCATCTTGTGGGTGAAGCCCACACTACTTAAGAAATTTGCTCAAAAGCAGAATGCTTTTGCTCTTGGCAGGAGTAATGAGGACATCCACCCTAGCATTGAAAGACAGGGTTTGTGGGCGGAGAAGTCCAAAACGCTGGGCCTTTGCCCCACTCCCACGACCCCCTGTGTCACCAAGCACACCACGTGTGGAAGGGGCCTATGGAAAGTGGTTCTCTATGAGCCTAGTGAGTGTTTAGTAATTCAAATATGCATGGGGAATACTGACCCTCTTTCTTTCTCTTTTTTTTTGAGGCCTGCTAATTCTTTCTTGAAGTTGTCCTGAGAGTGTGAGCTGATTGCTGCTGCCTAGAGGGAAGTGAGGAGAGAGGACACACAGGTGCCCCTGGAGGACAGGGAGGGGCTGGGACCACAGAGAACCCCTCAACCAAGAAGATGAGGTATTCAGTGGGGAACAATGGAGAATAACTAGGGGGAGGAGGAGGTGACAGGCCTGTTTCCAAGGAGACACCTCACTGCTTTCCTCCCTATACACCCATTGTCCATCATCCAGACTCTCTCTAGAGACACCAGGCCTTCCACCCCAAGGCTACTGAATGCTATTCAAAGCCAGGACCCCTTCTTCCTCTCTGGTCTCACTGATGGACATCTGGCCTTAATCTAGGTCAACAGTGGCTCTCCCTTAACCATGGTAGGGAAAGGGAGGCTTCATACACAGCTCAGGATCATTTTTTGCGGGGGGAAGAATTAGGCTAAAACGAATAGTAAACACAAAGGGACAGAAAGTGAAGAAGAAAGGGGAGTGGGAGGACAGGAGGAGACCAAGGACAGATGATGTTTTGTTTTAGTGGTAATGGCGATATCCATATGGGGAAAGGCAATTGGCTGGAGCTTCCTGACCTTGTGAATGGGCCTTTTAAAAGCTAATCTCATTCAGTCCTCAGATCCGTTTCACGCATGAGGAAACCGAGGCTTTAAACTATAAAGGAACTTGTCCAAGATCGCACAGACAGTTCTGGTAGGAGCAAGTCTCAGACTCAGGACTTGCACGTCTCAGTCCCAGGTCCATTCCATCCCATGGTGTAGAGGGAGGTGGTTGTGTCGACTGGGTGCTGGGTGTGAGTATGAGTTTGTGTCTAAGGAACCGGCTTGCAGCAGTACAGAACCTTCCCCCAGCCACATCAGGAAGCCCAGTCATCTCCCCCCTCGTCTGACTCTGCTTCTTTCCAAACAAAAGTGTGTGATCACTGGACTTTTTTTTTGTCCTATGATGACAATGTTTTGTGTCGCTGTGTGCATGGGTGTGTGTGTAGCAATTGGGATGATGGTGGGAGTTGGCTCAAGGCCCATTGTCAAGGATGGATGAGAAGTAGGGCAACAGATAAAGAGAAAAATTACTGATGCTTCTCCTTCTATCCTAACTCAAAAAGACTGCAGAAATGTCAGGACTGAAATGTCCTGAGAGGCTGAAAAAACAAGGTGGAATCTGTAAGGACTTAATTACAGTTGCTCTCATCACCGCAGCCTGAAAGACCTAACAGTTTCCTCTGGAGCCTGAATTGTTCACTGAATGATGGAGAAAGACCAGAGGGAGACATTGGCAATGGCATCCCTGTGTGCTCTTGCCAGAGCCAAGAGCCCGTGCCAGCTTACTCTATTATTTATCATCTGGAGAGCTTTTCAGGAACGTCAAGGGCTTCATTATCTTCTGATTAGCCTCGAGCTCTGGCAATTCCAGGAGTGAGGTCAGTTCCATTTCAGGGATGGGATAAACAAAGGCACAGACTGAATGACTTGGAAAACACTGGCTCGAAGGTTGCACTATTTTAAAACATTTTTTGAGTACCAACTACACACCACGGTAAAAACAATGGTCCCAAATGTCCTTTATGATGCACGTTGGCATTAGAGTACAGGAGCTGTACTGAGCAGTGTGGTGTGCTGACAAACAACCCTAGATCTCAGTAGCTTCAAATAGCAAAGGTTTATTTATTTGTTTACTTATTTTGTGGCTTTATTTGCCCATTGCAGGTTGTCTGAGAGTTGTGCACCCCATTATTCTCATTTTAGGACCCAGATATTGCACTATTTGAAATGTTCCTGGCCACTGTGGTGGAGAGAGAGCTTGGAAAATTACATGTTGGCTGTTAAGGTTTCTACCTAGAATTTTCACAGGTCACTTAGCTCACATGCCATTGACTGTACCTAACTCCAAAAAGCCAGGCAGTTGCAGTCCTGTAATACACCCAGAGGAAGAATCAGTTGTGCTGTGACTAGTACTGATAACTATCAAAAGAGGGTATATTTCTGGGCTACAGAATCACAGAATATTAGAGATAAAAGAAGCTAAGAGATCATTCAATAAATCTGTCTTAATTTATTGAAGACCAAGGTTCAGAAAGGACATAATGTGCTCAATTGTGCAGTTATTGCTTCCTTGCTGAAAACCCTTCAATGTTCTCCATCACTCTTGGGATGAGGAACATATAACCCATGATCACTCAACAGGGTTGCCCCTGCCTCCCCCTCCAGCCTCACCCCTTCCTATTCACCTTCTTGCTTTCTAACCTGGACACAATGGCTTTCTTTTGATTCCTCGTATGTGCATCATCCTCCTACCTCAGGAATTTGGTTCTTCCCATTCCTTCTCCATAGTTCTCATCCCCTGCCCCTTCCCCCGGTAGATTCTTATCTCTCCCTTCTCATCTCACACCAAATGTCACCACCTCAGGGAAATCTTTTCAAATTCCCAGACAGAATCAGGCTCTCACATAGGCATTTGTACTTCTCCTCCGTGGATCTTGTTAGGGTTTGTATTTGTATATTTGGATGTGATAGGAAAGTCTTCCTTCTCCTCTAGCTAGTATGTAATACTGCATGGATGCAAGGATGGGGTCATGTCTGTATGTTCACCTTTGTGTAACAAGAAGGCTTATGGACAGAGATACTGGCAATTACTCTGATCCTGTTTCCTAAACATGCACAAGGTGTTTAAGTACCGTTGGTTAAGTACACTTCTATTTAACTGAGGATGCACACAGCAGGGACAATAGAAATCAGATGGTTATGAACACCACTAAGCATGAGCTGATATTAGGTTGGTACAATTACTTTTGCACCAACCTAATAGAAGGGGGGGCAAATTTCTTATTCACCTCAGGATCCCCAGCACTTAACAGTGTTTGTCACTGGTAGGGGCTCATTAAATGTATGTTTGCTGTTGAGGAAGAAAATAAACTTTATCTGAGGTGAGTGAGCCTGCTCTAAATTACTAGGCCCAGAGAGGCATTAAAATGAGACAGCAGTCCTCTTTCTAGACTAAATGTCTCCACCAATAGCTATAAATTAAAATGCCATGTGCTGGACACCATAACTCATATCCTAGAGTTCAACAATGTATCGCCAATCACTAATCAATGTTATTACTGTAAAGCAATGAGGATTCCTGACAAACAACTTTTGTAATCAACTCCTCTTCTGATTCTTCCTTTTTTTCTTTAAAAACCTCAGCCACTCCTTTGTTCTCTACAGTGGTTTCCAACACAGTCTGGAAGTGTTCCCAGGCTGCACGCCTCAATTTTGGCCCAGATAAACTCTCCACCCATATTAATTTCACCTGTTTCTTTCTTTAGGTCAACACCATTGTCACTGAAATCCAAAAAAATGAAAGCCAGGAGGCAGGTTTTCAGTGAGAGTGTACTGACGAGTGTGAAGTATTCTCCTTGCACACACTGCGGGCAGTGGTAACAAAGGAGGCAGGTGCATAGCTGGTGCTTGGCCAATGGAACTGAGCTATTGGTACAAAATATCTACCCAGCCAGCCTGGAACGCTCCTCACTGTATTCCTTTGGGCTATAGTGTGATGGATTGCAAGTGAATTAGCTAGTATATTGCAGGTGGTTAGTTGATTTGAATAACCATTAACTCTTTGGATTGCCATTAGCTTTTTATCACCCATTATCACCTTGGTGTGAATTACTAATCAAGACCAGGACCCTGAGGTAAAGGAACAGGAAGGACAGCTAAGGAGCTGGCAGGATGAAAGCAAAGGGTAGGTAGAAGCGGTGAGTAGGAGCTGGGCCTACCTTGATTTGAGTGGCCACTTTCTAAATACCTGGGGCTGGGAAAGAAGAAGCAGAGGCAGAAACACACAGCACTAAGCATGGCGTTCCCCTTGCCATCTGCACAGGCTCAGTCTGAGGTGGGAATTAGAGCCTATTTTGCAATGTTGGCTCACATATAGCATGACCAACCAGATTTCAAATCATAGCCCTTTGCTAAGAACAATGAATTTATCTCCATGAATCTCCTTCCTTAAACCTTTACTGCAGTGGGAAATAGAAAACATTTTAACTTGAGCATCTCATCTTCCCTTCCAGCTTCCTCTCTCCTCTCCTCTTAGTGCCTCAACCTCACGGCTCACAGAAAAGCATCTAGTGCTTCCATGTGCCCCATAATTAGTCCTGCCTTCCTGACGTGTCTCCCTTATTATCTCTTGTACACAGAACGGCACAGTAAATTTTAAGTGTCAACATGATTGGGCTATAGGTTGCCCAGATATTTGGTTAAATATGATTTCTGAGTGTGCCTGTGAGGATCTCTGGATGAGATTCACACTTGAATTGCTAGACTGAGCAAAGCAGAGTTCCTTCTCCAATATGGGTGGACTTCAGCCAATCTTTCGAAAACCTGAAGAGAATCAAAGGCTGAGTGAGAAGGAATTCTCTCTCTCTGCCTGTCTTTAAGCTGGGACATCAGTCTTCTACTGCCTTTGGACTAGGACTAGGACTGGAACTTACACCACCAGCTTTCCTGGTTCTCAGGTCTTCGAACTTAGACTCAAATTTATACCAGCAGCAATACTGTGTGTTCAGTTTGCTGGCTGCAGATCTTAGACTTTTCATCCTTCATAAGTGTCTCTCTGTCTCTCTTACACACACATTTTATATCTATTGTTTCCAATTGTCTGGAGAACCAGCAGGCCACTGGTGATGGCAGGGCTGACCCTGCCTTCCTACTAACCCTGAGAGCAGTGGCTGATTATTTTCAATCTGCAGACTTAGCCTGGTCTACATAGAGAATAAACTAATCCAGTGATAGATCCTTGACCAAACCAGCATCTAGTTAGACTTATGATAGTTGAATACATTCATCTCCCAGTGACTTGGAGATTTTCTTCTACCACATCAAAGCTTGACTTTCTTCCAGGCTCATATTCCAGTTCCATTATGGCCCAGGGGCCTAACTTGGACCCTTTATTCAGTATCCCCAAGTTTGGGTCATGATCCTTGCTTTTAGACATTCCTAGTGCCCATGTCTCCACTCTTAAACTTGGGCTAATTCATCTCTGCTTAGAGAGATAATTGAAATGGGATTTTTCTCTGTGGATCTTCTGTAAACAACATTCACAGCCTTCCTGAGTTGATCCTTGGACTGACATTAGATTCTAGTCCCTGGTTGCAAGCTTAGAATAACCGATTTCTGGACAATCCACTATTTCTACTCCAGCTCCACGCAATCCTGTAGCTTTTCCTGGCTTCCTATCCCAGTGTAGCCAAAGACTGGGCTTTATCAATGTATTGTCATATTGGAATTAGATTTAGGGAAGTTTCATTTTCTTATATTCCTGGAAAGCTTAAAGGAAGATACAGATTTGGTTGAGGAGACTTGTTTTACCATGGGAGAAAGCTTAGGGGTGAGACTGGACTTTTGCTTTTTTGTGTCATTTTTTTTAGCATGTTTGTTACAGAGCTATAATTACATACAGGAAAATGTACAGATCTCAAGTGTACAGTTCAATGAATTTTGGTCTATCTATGTAACTAATACTTCAATATGTCATGTAACCAAGACCTCAATCAGGATATAGAGTATTGCCATCATTCAAAATTTCTCATCCTTTCCCTTCTACTCCCTACCACTCCTCTCTATACCCAAAAGGCTATTATTATTCTAATTTCTATTTTTGTAGATGAGTTTTGCTTGTGGTTGAGCTTCATGTAAACATTATCACACGTAAGTACAATTTTTGCATCTGGCTTTAAAATTTATGATGTTTTTGAGACTTATATACGTTGTGTTGTGTATTATTAGTCCATTCTTAGTTGCTAAGATATATCCTATTATATCACTATGTTACAATTTAATTATTCACTCACCTGTTGTGGACATTTGGGTGATTTCCAATATTTTACTATTATGAGTAACACTGCAATAAATGCTCTTACACAAGTCCTTTTGTGGATATATGGTGTTACTTGTTTTGGTAAACATCTAGGGGTAGAATTCCTGAATCATAATAAATTCCCAAATAGTTTTCCAGTGACCGTACTATATTATACCTCTACAAACTATATATAAAACTTCCAGTTGTCCAACATCTTCTTCAACATTCCAAACTATTAATTTTATCAAAAACAAAAAACAAAAAACAAAACCAAGCTTCTGGATTTGTTGACCTTTTGAATGTCTTGTCATGTCTCAATCTCCTTCAGTTCAGCTCTGATTTTGGTTATTTTGTGTTCTGCTAGCATTGGGATTTGTTTGCTCTTAGTTCTCCAGTTCTTTTAGTTGTAATGTTAGATTATTCACTTGAGATCTTTCTAACTTTTTGATGTGGGCATTTAGTTCTATAAATTTCCCCCTTAACACTGTCTTAGTTGTGTCCCAAAGATTCTGGTATGTTGTATCTTTGCTCTCATTAGTTTAAAATAACTTCTTGATTTCTACCTAAATTTCATTATTTACCTAAAAGTTATTCAGGAGCAGGTTATTCAATTTCCACGTAATTGTATGGTTTTGAGTATATTTCTTAGTCTTGATTTCCAATTTGATTGCTCTGTGGACTGAAAGGGTGTTTATTATTATTCCAGTTCTTTTGTATTTGCTAAGGGGCATTTTACTTCCCACGATGTAATCAGTTTTACAGTATGTGCCCTGTGGCAATGAAAAGAATGCATATTCTGTTGTTTGGGGGTGAAAAGTTCTGTGGATGTCTATCAAGTCCATTTGATCTAGTACTGAGTTCAGGTCTTGAACATTTTTGTTAATTTTCTGTCTCAATGATCTATCTAATATTGTCAGTTGGGTATTAAAGTCTCTCATGTTAGCAGGTGTATAGTAGAACCTCATTTTGATTTTTAATTCTTATTTTGCTGGTGATTAAAAACGCTGAGCATCTTTTTATGTGCTAACTAATAGTAAATACATTTGCATATACTAATAGTATAAACAAGATTTTTCTATACTCTATTTGTGTATACAAGTTTCTTTGTATGTTTTCCCTGTTTTTATTATCTTTTTTATTATTGGTTTGTAGGACTGCTTTATATATTCTAAATAAAAGGTCTATATTACTATTTTTTTTCCTCCTGGTCTATGGCTTCCCTTTTTTTTTTTTTTCCTGTTTTTTGTTTTGTGTTTCATTTTTTAATTGTCATTTTTGTTAAGAAAAAGTTAATTTTGACAAAATTTAGTTAATTGTTTCATTTTTCTTTTATGAGCTTTTATTATTCTAAGGAATCTTTGGCTATCCCTAAGTTACAAAATTATCCTGTGTTTTTGTCTGGAGATAGTTTTTGTCTTTACATAATCTGTCTATAAACCATCTCCAGTTAATTTTTTTGTATAATGTGAGGTCTAGGTCAAACTCATTTTTTTCTTATATAGATATCAAGTTGACCTAGAACTGTTCATTAAAAAGACATTTTCCCCACTGAATTGAATCATCACTTTTGTTAAAAATAATTTGACCTCTTATGCATGGATCTATTTCAGTTTTACTGATCAATTTGCCTACACAAATGTGATTATCTCATTGTCAAGGTTATTACAGCTTATTAGTCATTCTTAAAATCACGTAGTATTTATTCTCCAGCTGTTTCATTTTTATGAATATCTTGAATATTATTTTGGAATTCTATATAAACTTTAGTATCAGAATATTTATTTTATAAAAATATTTTCTAGGATTTTGCTTGGCACTGTTTGGAATCTACAGATCAATTTGCAGAGGACTGACATTTTCATAATGCTATGTCATTCAACTCATGAGCATGATATATCTATTTTTTAAGTAGTATTTAATTTATGTCAGTAACATTTTGTTGCTTTATAGAGGTCTTTCACATCTTTTCTTAAATTTGTTTTTAAGAATTTTATGGTTTGGATGCTATTATAGTGTTAATTTTTAGTTTTTTCTATTGCTGGTTGCTAGTATATAAAACATAATTGGTTTTTGTATATTGATCTTGTATTCTTAGATGTTGCTGAATTTACTTGTTAGATCTAGTAGTTATTTTCATTTTGTTTTCTTGGGAGATTCTTTAGGATTTTGTATATGTACAATTATGTCATCTGCAAAGGGCATATTTTACTTCTTAACAATGGTTGTACCTTTTTACTTTTTCTTGTCTCATGTCATTGGATAGGATCTCTAGTAATATGTTGAATAGAACTGGCAAGAGTAAACATCATGCCTTGTTTCTAATCTTAAACATTTTTAATATTTTTATATTAAAATGATGATAGTTGCAGGTTTTTCATAAATATCCTTTATCAAATTGAGGAAATTCTCTTTTATTCTTTTATCTATTATAAATGAGTGTTGAACTTTTTGTGTACCTTTATGCACCTATTGAAATGATCTTATGTGCTTCCTTTTTTGTTGTTGTTATGATCAATTACATTCATTGGTTTTCAACTATTAAACTAACCTGACTTTCTTATAATAACCTTCACTTTGATATATTAGACTTCTTATATAATGCTACAAGTTGATTTGCTAACAATTAGGAATTTTTATTTCATCTATATGTTTACAAGAGATATTAGTGTTTAATTTTATTTTCTTGTAAGGTCCTTATCAGGTTTTGTTATTACAGTGTCCTCATAAAATGAATTGGAAAATTACTCCTCCTCTAGCTTTTGTGAAACAGTTTGTGTAAGACACGTATTTCTCTGTAAAATATTTAATTGAATTTATAAAATAGCCAGTTGGGCCAGAAATTTTCATTGTGGGATTTTAAATTATTACTTCAATTTCTCTATAGATCTAGGCTTATCCAGGTTGCCCTCTTTTTGTCAGTTTTGGTAAGTTTTGTTTTAAAAGAAGGTTTTTCATTTCATATTTGTTGTCAAGATTTTTCTTTTAGCACACAGTTGTACATAATTTCCCCATATTCTGTCAACATGTGTAAGTTTTTTGGTGATACGCCTTTTTTAAATTTCTGATTTTGTTCTTTTTTTTCCCTCAATCTGTCTTCTTAGGGATATTTAACTTTTTAATCTAATTCAAATAACTGAGTTGAATTTCTGAAGGTTTTTTTCCCTATGTTTTGTCTCTCTTCTATTTCACTGATTTCCACTCTTTATAATTTTTGATCTTTATAATTTTCTTCCTTTTGCATACTTTGGTTCAATTTGCTCTTTTATTCCATTTTATTAAGGTGAAAACTTGTATGAGTGATTTTAGACTTCTGTTATTTTCTAATAGAAATAATTTAAAATACAAATTTGCCTCTTAGCAGCACATTAGCTGGATTTCACATATTTTAATATGTTACCTTTTATTACTGTTCAGTTCAAATATTTTTTACTTTTTCATGTATGGTAGTTTTCTATTGCTGCTGTAACTGTCACAAATTTAGCGACTTAAGACAATACATATTTATTTTCTTACAGTTCTGGAGGTCAGAATCTGAAATCAGTGTCATTGGGCTAAAATTAAAGTGTTGGCAGGCCAGCACTCATTCTAGAGACTCTAGGAAATAATTCATTCCCTTGCCTTTTCCAGCTTTGACAACATGCCTGCATTCCTTGGTCTGTAGCCCCTTCCTCCATTTTTGAAGCCAACAGTCTACCATCTTGTCTTCTCTTCTGATATTTGCTTCTGTTCTTACATCTTCTCTTTCTGACTCTAATCCTTCTGCCTCCCTTTTAAAGGTCCTTTGTTGTTACATTGGGCCCAGCTAGATGATATAGGATAATCTCCCTAGCACAATACACTGAATCCATAAAGTTACTTTTATCACATAAGACAATGTATTCTGGGTTTTAAGAATTAGAACATAGACCTCTTTGTCAGGCCATTATTCTACCTATACTCTATTTCATGCCATACTCCTTCTTTTCTCTTGTGAGTTCAAAATATTTCCTGATTTCCCTTGTGGCTGTATTAGAAGTACGCTATTTTGAAAAACTTAGCTACTAACACAAATACCTGGATTATTTGGAGATTTGCTTCTATTGAACGTTTAATACCTTGATTTTCAGTTCCTTTTCTCCATTGCTTCTTCTTTCCATGGCTAGAAAATTTTGTTATGTAACAGAATAACTGCTGAAACATTTTAGATGTAACATTTCATCACTGATGGAACATTTTAGAAGTTCATATTTAGCTGGGTTAATTTTGAAGAGAAAAGTACATTTAAAGTTTAAAAACATACATTTTAATAAACTGAGGTTAGATTTCTAACGGAGGTTATATTTCTAAATATTAGACAATTTGAGATAGATGGAGATTCTACCTCAATAAGGAAATCTATTAGAAATTATCTTCCAAGATCAATTATCTTCCAGGATCAATTCTGAATCTATTATGTTTTACTTCTGTATTGTCTAAAGTGTGAATGTTCTTGGCTCCTGTCAAACCCATGACGTGTATCTTGATGCTCAGAAAGCCTGGTTGTCTGTCCAAATGGAGGTTCACCAACTAGATAGAGGAGAAGGGAATGCATGTGTCTATCTAAAAATACTGTTAATGTAATGAAAATAATGGCCTTTAAAAGCGAGGTTCTGGGGAATTTCACTAATAGCATCTGGTCTAGGTGAGGGAGTCCAGGTTATCACTCTAGAATAACGGAATGAAGACTATTTTAAAGTTATAAAGTGAATCTGTTAGTTTTTATTGCATCTGAAGCATCTGAAAACTTAAGAGACTTAAAATAACAGCCTTTTATTTCACTCGTGATTTTGCAGACCACCAGTCGGTGGAATAGAAATTATTCATGGGCCTGGTAAAAATTAAGATACCAGGAAGTCTTATTTATCTATCATATTCTCTAAGTTGACTTTGAGGTTGGGAAGAAATATTGCGTTGGTGCAAAAGTAATTGCAGTGTTTGCCATTACTTTCAATAGCAAAAACCATGATTACTTTTGCACCAGCCTAATAAATACTCACAAATATCACTAATCAATATAGTGTTGACTAAAAAATTACAAATACTTATTGGGGTCCTGTAGTATATATATTTTGGCTGTACCTCTAAGTTCACTTTCCACCTTGTCTGGCATGCCTAGGAGACCAGCCTTGATGAGCTATTGTCTAGCTAAGGTGTCAAACTGTACCAGTTTGACTAACTGGAGCGCTGAAAGTTCTGCATCTCAAGAAATTTCTGAGTTTCTGACATACTGGGACTATCGGTCACCTTATTCCTTGCCTGCTCTCTCCTTGTTGGGTTTGGCCATTAGAAGCTACCAGCAGCAGATTAGAGGTTGGGAGCAGATTAAAATTGTTTTTCTGTTGTTGTTGTTTTTCACCCCTGGGCTCCCTCCCTACTGAATCACTGTTCGTTGGCCCTTACCTTTTACCAAAGCCATGGTTTTTGTTGAGTGGCCTTCTCCAAATAGCTATCTTTCCAAGGTTCTGCCAGCCACCACCTGTTCCTTCAGGCCCAGAGGTGGCAATGGCTCCTGTGAGCTGCTAGACTTGGGATGCTTCACTTTCCCATTTGCTTCCTCAAATCACCTGCAGGTCTTTGTACATCTCTCTTTATTAAATTCACCTCAAATTTGCGAAAAATGCTACTCATTTTTGAATGAGATCTGATTGACACTGGTGCAGCCTCCTAAGACCTGTGCTTGATACTGTGACAGACATAAGAAAGGTCTAAAATATGGTTCCTATTGACAACTCAGTGGGAGGAAATAATGTGTAATAAAGTCATTAGAAAGCAATGGAACAACATCCAAGCCTCAGTTCTCTTCAGCTGTGAAATAAGGGGATTGAACTCAAAAATGCTTCAGAGATTCCACAAAGCAAGAAAATATTGTCTTCCAAAATGTTTATCTCATTAATCATCTTTATCGCTGTCTCACTGGTATTTTATTAAGCATATAAAAAAATTTCAAGGTAGTTTCTGGCTCCAACACAGTTTAAGACTGCTGACTTATTAATAAAGTGCTAGATTAAACACAATGTTCAGGGCTAGCCAAGGAGAGTAGCATGCAGAGTTGGCTTGACATTGTCACGGATGGTGTCAATGAGAAGACAGGCAAAACACACTGACTTTAAGGTTGGGTAGTCTGGAATACAGAGAAGCCAAAGAGATGAGGACATTCCAGGTTTAAGGCAAGACTATGAATTAAAGCAAGACATGAAAGAAAGCCTTGTGGAAGGCAAAGAGTCAACAGAGGCTAATGTGATTTGTTCAAGATAGAGTATCATGGGACTGAATTTCAGGAGCCTCCAATGCCAGGACAGTTTGAGAGACATAGGTGTCCTGTTGTCCTAGGTCAAACAGGAAAAACAAGCCATTCTAAGAGTATAAGATGTTAACATAACCTTCTCCCTTAAGTGGAATTTTGTTTCATTGTGTGTGTTTGGTGAATTCAGATAAAAATAATAGGAGGTCACGGCTCATATGTTCCCATGGAAGCAGAGAAGATCTAGAGATGAGGCTCCCACATGGGTGTGTTATTTTCACCAGACCCAGTTTGGGGAGCCATTCCTTGAAGGGATACCTCAATATTAAGGTGATTTTTCAAATCTGTGACCTTCAAAGGGCCTGGGTCTATCATTTAGAAAGACCCTACTCATCTCTACCTGTTTCCTAGAAGAGGATTTCCATAGCAGGGAGGTTCCCTTGGCAGAGTTATTTAGTGACTGTTTACACATTTGCACAATTAACATGCCATTTAGGTGTAAATAGAAATCAGCCCAGGGAAACACATAATTAAGTAGCAGCAACGTGCAGTGGGTTTTAAAAGGGCCACCAGTGAGGGGTTAATCCCCCATCCTTGCACGACACCAAATGCATTAACAGCCATGCCAGACAGAGGCCTGTGGAATAGCCAAGCTCCCAGAATGCAGCGGGGAGGCCAGCATTGTGGAGTTACTCCCAGGTGACACTGTTTGAATGTCATTTAAAGTTCACTTTCATTATTTTAATTGTCACTGTAAAAATTTCCCATTCAGTACTGATTATGTTCTAAGAGAAATCAGAACTTAAATTCCAATCAATCATAATTGAACATGTTGTTGCAAGTGGCATATAAAGCTGTGCCTCGGATGTGATTAAGACAAGTATTAGTTACTTGTGAAAAGCTGCAGGGAGATTTAGGAGCAGGCAGGATTAATTCTGAATAATTTGCATGGCCAAGGCTATCAGACAAGGGATAGAAAGGTTTTACAGGTGCCTCGGCAAGTCCAGAGCAGGGCAGGGCTGCTACTTCGAGCTCAGCTAGGAAACAGCAGGAACAGAAATGGCAAGAGGCAGCTGCCTTGCTTCAAGGCTTGGACTTCATCAGGCAACCTGGGATCTGGTCTTAGATCTTGTAGTTACTGGCTAAGTGTAGGGAAGGCACCCAACTTCTTTGAGTCTCAGTATCTCCTTCTGTAAATTTTCTGCCCTAGAAATTTTAGAACAAATTATCTTTTAATTACGATCATGTAAAAGCTCCTTATAAACTCTAAGATGCTCTTGAGTTTTAACTTAAATTGTGATCAAATGTTGGCTACAGAACAGGGATGACCTTGGTCCAGAGGTGGATAGAGGATGGCACTAGTGTGGCCCTCAGGAGAGCAAGCCTAAGACAATGTGTCTCATTAAGGAGTCATTAGGTACCAGGGTCAGAGTCCTAGCCAAGGTTGGTCACCACTTTTCCTGTCTGTGTCCTTTTCTCCCCCTCCCTGCCCAGGTCCAGCTGTGCACATGGACACGGGCTTGAGGGGCTAGCTTCGGATTCTTTCATTGCATAGAATTGGGAATTAGGCATAGAGTATCTTGTCAGAGAACTGGCACAAAACTCAAGTCCCTTGAACAGAAGGGAAATGAAACTCACAGGCCTGGGAGTTGGGCAGATCTATTTGTTAAATTTCTTAATCTCGTAGGCCCAATATTTGCATCTGGAAAACAGGGATGAGAGGTACCTCATAGTGCTGTAGAAGGATAAACCCAGTACCTAACAAGCTGCAAGCTCTCACAAACTGTAGCAATCACTGTAACCCTCAACTCATCAACAAAACTTTAGGATTTGTTCAAGGATTTCAAAATGGAAGCCAAAGACCAGCGCCCCTGGTTTCTGCTTCCCAGAAGGTTTCTGACTAATGAAGTGGCCATGAGCCTAGAGTCCCTTGGGTCTGAACCTAGACCCGGGGGTATAGAAGGGGAGAGTGAAAAGCTGTTAACAGTTCTGACTTTTTGCTGTACATTCCAGCATCGGTGGTTCTTCCCACGGCAAGAGGCAGGACAGAGAGCAGAAATGACTTCCCTGCCTAAGAGGCACTAACAGCCTTTGGTTCTAGAACCTTCCAGAAAGAGGAGACTCCCAACGACTTTCCTCCCCCTACCTTCACATATAAACCAATTTTCTAGGAAAGAAAAGTCAAGGGAAATGTTAGGAACCTAATAAAGGTCTGTGAAAACAATGTTCCTCCATCTGAAAAATAAACTATGTCTTTAAATGCATTAACTCTGTGGGGAAATAAATGTAATAAACCAAATTCAATCCCTGACAAAATTTGTTTTCTTATCTATGTAAAATCAATATACTTGTTACAATTATGTCTTTCAATAAATCCTCCCAAAGTCTTATTTTCTCATAAGATTTCCTGCCGCATTTAGATTCATTGCGTTTATTTTCCATCTAGAGAAATTGTTTCTTGCATTTTTGAGCCATCCGGTTTCCTTGAAGGACACTGAACCGAACCCTCTGCCCCTCTTCGCTGCTGCTCCCTTCTGCAAGGGCTGTTTAAGCGACAATTACTTTAATTGGATTGTGGTGCGGGGCTGGGATTTGCACTGATGAAAACAGTCCTCTTGGGTGGAGGGGTGAATTTTCCAGCCAGAACTGGCCTGTGCCTGCTTCTTCTTTCCATAGTTCTCACAGCGCGATGTGGAAAACTGCAATTCTTTCCTCCCTAGGATGTGAGCACGTGGCCATTTTATTAGGGGGTGGATAGTGCTGCTGCAGTGAGTTCTTCAAATAGGAATATTTATTTTATTTTGCAATGGATATGTGTGTACTCTTGGGTCTCCTATCCCTCCCAAGCTTAGAGGAGTTGGATTGCAGCATGCTAAAGCCCAGAGGATCTCAGAGAAGAGTCTATACACCCATTCCACCAGGCCCTGGTGTGGAGGCAATCCTATGAGTAAGGTGTGCCAGCAGCTCCCCTGATACCTGCACACAGTAGTCCTCACTAAACAGATTGCTTCCCTACCTCTCATTGCAGAGAACAGGAAAGTGTTTCAGAGAAGACTCATCCCAGTATTAGCACTGCACTTGGATTGGTGACTCCAGATGCAACGTCACAAGTTGTGCAGTTTTGACACTGGTCTCCAGGCAGCTTCATGACTTTCCTTTCTCTCCTAGTTTCCCAGGTCAGGTTGCAGAGGCAGAGCCCTGTCTCTCACCATCTCCTACATTCTCCCCAGGTCTGTTTTCCACAGGTCCTTCCTTCCCTCCCCCACTCCCCCACTCCCACCTGATCCTCTCCTAGGGACTTGCCCCAGTCTCAGGGGAGGAAGCCAGAGCCGGCCCAGCCCTCCCCACCTGCCCGCTGCACTCCAGGGCACACGCAAATCTGGTTTCAATGATTCCACTGAGTGATTGCAAAGACACCGAGCAAGCACTTGAACCATCTCTCTCTTGCCAAATGCTGTTGATAGTGACAGGACAGGAAAAGGCCATCAGGCCAGAGAAGCCCAGCAGGCAGCGGTACAACTTGAGGAGCGGAGGAGACAGGAGATGAATCAGCTGCCAGAGATACTGGAGAGACGGGCGACTTTGACTTATTTATTAAGCTAAATTATTTACACTGAGGAGTCAGCTGCTCTGAGTAATTTATCTCGGGTTCCAAGTCCAAACACCATGTTGAATGGGAGTGCGTGACCCTAGCCAGTAAAAGAAGACTCAAAAGAATAAAAACATAGAGTGTGCTCAAGTGCTCAACCCTTCCTTGTCGACCTCTGTACCTCTGAGGGAAAGAGGAGACTGGTAGAGAAAGGGGCTCTGGGGGTGGCCTAATGTGCCACCCACCGCAAAGGAGGGCCACCTGGGCTGGGTGGCTGCTCTCCTACTCCTCTTTGCTGATTAGGGAGTATGACTCAGGCTGCCAGGGGCTACAAAGTTACCAGGCTAGAATTGACCAGGAGTGGCTTCCTAAGATGTGACCAGAAGCTGCAGAGGACTCAAGTCACATCCTGCAACAATGAGGGAAGCTCCTTTCAGTATTTGTAAAACTCCTGGGTGGGATCCCCCTCCCCACATAGGAAGTTAGTAATTATCACTGGGAGGACATTTGCTATTCATCTCTTTTCAATTATTCACCAGCAGGAAAGGCCAGGAGTGTAGGGAAACCAAAGCACAAGCAGTTAGCCAGGACTTCCCCAGTGTGGGAGACCCAAGAATTTGCTGAAGATGGGACAACATGAAGGCACCAGGTGTCCCTCCTTCCAAACTCACCCAAAGCCTCTGAGTCTACTGCCATAAAAAGCTGGCTTGGTTTCAATGGAAATCTCACCATGGGTTTGGGCTTGAACATGGAAGTGGTCATTCTACCATTGCTTCAAGATCCTTTGGGCTGGGCGCAGTGGCCCAAGTTTGTAATCCCAGCACTTTGGGAGGCCATGGTGGGCAGATCACCGAAGGACAGGAGTTTGAGACCAGCCTCGCCAACATGGCGAAATCTCGTCTCTACTAAAAATATGAAAGTTAGCCAGGTACAGTGGCGCTTGCCTGTAATCTCAGCTGCTCGGGAGAATCACTTGAACACAGGAGGCAGAGGTTACAGTGAGCCGAGATTGTGCCACTGCACTCCAGCCTGGGCAACACAGCAAGACTCCATCTCCAAAAACTAATTAAATAAATAAAATGTAAAAAAATTATTTGAGTACTCAACTTCCTATTAAAGAAAAAAGGAAATACGTTTCCTGGACTAAGTCCTGTGTGTTACAACAAAGTGGGGAAGGTCCCAGGCCCCAGGCCCCAGTTTTGGAACTGGAAAGACTGGGTTGGATTTTTGACTGTTTAGGAGCTGAATGACCTGAGGCTGGTATGGCCTCCATGTCTACATCAACATAATGGTGATGACGATGTGTACCTCACTGGATTGTCTTTAGAATTAGTACGTAAAAAAGAGTCCTCACATGATCAGTAGTCAATATAATGGTGAAGATTACTATTGTTCATTTTTTTACTCTCTTTGTTAATATTCTTTACTGGCAGCATAGAAATTTCATAAAGATTTTTTGTGAGTATCTGGCAGTCCATACCACTTAGTGGAAGAAAGAAACACTTTTAATTCCAGAAAAACATGAATTTCTGCAATCCTTTCTATTTCTTTCATACTCCTCACAAGGATCTATCTAATACAGCACCTGCCCTCTCCCTGGTGTTGCATCAAAATTGTGCTTGTGAGATACATGGTATTACCCAGATTTTATAATTGAGGAAATTCAGATGCAGAAAGTCTTAGAGTGCAAAACACTGAGCAATGATAGCTTTTGTTGTTAAGCCATGAAGATTATGCCATGGAATCTCAGAAAGGTGAGTGTGAAGGTCATTTCTGAGTAGTGGGAATGGACTTTCACTAAGCTCTTTCCCTTCTATACTCACTCCTTGTGAAAGACCATGCTCACCAGATGGGACAGGTTCTTGTGTTCTTGTGTGGACAGTGTGGAGCTGGTGTCTACCCAGTGAGTCGGATGAACTAGCCCACAGGGTGGCTGAGCCCATGGCATAGGCTCACCAAACAGGACCTGAGAAGGAAATCAATGTCCCATTAAAATAACTCAAGGAGTTTTTAATATAAAGACTATTTACAAAGGTGTGGGCACGATTTAGGAAAATCACTACAGATAGCCAGCCCCTCAAAGGGAGAGTTCTCACAGCCCCACCAGGCCTGAAGCAGCCAGGGAAGGATGCCATTCCTGGAACCTGGAAAATGCTGTATCTGGCAGGACATGAGAGGGATGGAGTCACCCACAGCCAACGCACAGGAAGGGAACTGGAGTAGGAAACGCACCTTCCTCTTTCTCTCTTCTCACCTTCTTTAGCTTGAAATCACCCTGAAAATAAGGAAACCACTAATGAAGGTCTCTGTCCCTGGGTACAAAGAAGGTAAAAAGTGGAGAATGGATCAGGAGACGCCTGCAGAAGGCACCCTGCATACTAGCTGACTGTGTTAACTCAGTACATACACAATGGAAAGCCAAATGGATTTTCATAAACATCACCCAATGCACGGCAACTGATTCAAGGTCTCTAGCCTCTCATGTACCTCAGTGAATGGATCAGTTATTCCTCTGCCGTTTCTTCTAAAGCTCAGACACTGGAAACTAAGTTAACAAATTGGACCTCTAGCAGTGAAACCCCAATGGCCTCTTGTTCAGTGCTCAATCCACTCAAATCGTCAATGCCTCCAACAACACATTTTTGTACTTTTCTCCTGGGGACTTGTGTTGGTAAAATCTCAGGACAGCTGGTCAATTCAGTGGAGTAAGACGCCTCAGCAGCAACCTGTCAATTTTTGGACAGCCAACTGATTTGATTTTCACTCTTCAATCATTTGCTTGGGGCATGGTACGCTGTCAATTAACACCTTGTGTCTGCTCTTCATTCTGGATCCTACACCTAATATCTCACCGAGGCTCAACTCCCCAAGTCTGGCTGGGTTCAGTCCTAGCCTAATTCTGGCTAATGCTGCAGTACAATGGGAACCTTGTCTGCACCCACTAGTGAGATTTAGGATGAAACTTCTGCCTTGCTCCTTAACTTCTTTTGCTTGACAGCCAGATTTATGTCTTCAATATCAACCCTTGAGAACGAGATTGTCTAAGTACACAACTTTCTTTTTATTCTCCGTCTTCATATACTGTGTTATCCGAGTCAAGGGGGCAAGTCTTTTGCTTTGATCTTTACCCTTACTCATTGATTCATTCAGTATGTATGAGAACCTATTCTGTGGGTCACTCCATCCTGCTTAGTCACTTTGCTTGGTAGTCTAGGTTATCCTTCTAGGAATGCAATTCAGTATAACCCTTGCCTCCCACTTATCAGTCTATTGCCCTTGAGTAAACATTTCTTGGGGGCTGACTGCCTGTCAATCTTCCAGTCTTCCAGGTATAAACAGATGCCTAGCCACTTGAAGCTATACTTTCTTAGCTAACTGGAAGCCACTTTCTGCCTGTCTTACAACTGCCTTTATCACTTACTTCCCAACTCAGCTGACCCTTAGGATCACCATTTACAGATGGGCACATCCAGGTCTACAGTCCCACTTTCTCCTGGTTGTGATGTTTGGCCCTAGCCCTCATCCCTTATGCATGACAGGGAGCCCTAGAGTAGTTCCCTATTTCATAGTCAAAGACTTTTAGGACATTTCTATGAAGACTTGCCTGATCCCCTTAGATTAAAAAAAATATATATGCTATTTTGCTTTACCAACCTCCGGAAAGGTACTGTCTGTATTTTTCATGTTTCTTTCTCTTCCATAATCTCTGTGAGGGCAGAGCCAAATTGTGTTCATAGCACTTAGCAAACAATGGATGAGTGTATTAGACTGAATGACTGTCTGCCCTGGTGACTGTTGGTCAGTGGGAACATGTGAGACAGCAAAGACATTGTCCAAGTCCTTAGGGGTTTATAGTCACTGACACAATGGTCAAGTAGAGACATGGACATGAACGTGCTCCACTAGACTGCATGTTAAAGATAAGTAACTGCTAAGTGAAGGCACAAGTAAAGAACCCAAGATCCTAGAAGAAGAAACCATTCTGTGTTCAGAAGACCCAGGGAAGAGAAGGATTCCTGGAAGAAGACCAGCATACACTCTTCTCTGTTGTTCTAAAGAAGAACAATGTGTGCCCTTTGGAGGTCCCAGTAGCTCTTGGGATCTTGAGCTGCATTGGTCATTGAATTTTCCCATTCTTTGGCAAAGTTGGTATGAAGATTCACAAATAGATGTATTCTAAGTGAAACAATGTTTTTATCAGGTTGTACCATGTTGCTTTCACTGTACTTTCTATACTTTCCTTCCCAAGGCAACCAGTACAAGTGGGTCTGACTTCTCACTATGAGTTCAGATAAATTATTTGCTTGTATATCAGAGATTACCCAGGGAGAGAGAAAACCGAAGGAATGACTCAATAATAAAATTCAGACATGGTGGAATCTGATTGGTACAGCAGGTTCTTATTTTGGAATACAGGTGTTTCTCTCAGCCACTCAGATAACACTAGGGGGAGAATGTGTATAATTGTGCCTTTGTGGAGGGGGGTCCATTTAATGTCACCAGTCATATAGCTTTGATTCTTATTTGCCTTCACTAATCCTGGAAATAACCTACACACACACTTTCCCTGTTCAGAAATGAAAGATCACTTTCCCCTTTTGCTCATAAGACAGATGTGAGAAGGGGGAAGAGTCCTCAGCACAATAAGAGAACGGCTACACTTTCAATATTGGGGAGGGGCATCCACTTGAAGGCTCAGCACCCAGGGCTCACCATGCTCAGAGAATGACTCAGAGTTTACATTTTTATAGAACAGCCATTTCCACTTACCTAAAACGATCTGCATCTAATAATAACAGAGCTGGTTGAGTTGCTGTTCACATCACCCACAGACCATCTTGGAGATTCCTATTTTAAACTCTTTGGCACATCCTACCCAAACACGAAGGAAAATGCCACCCCTTTCCAACAGCTCATTATCTAGAGAATAGGATGTTTCCACTGAAGACTTAAGAACTCTCAAAATTATGGCTCTTGTCTAGGGAAGGGATTCTGAGATTTTCCATAAGCGCAAGTCTTATCTTCTCCACTGAGCTTTCCCTGACCACTCTAATTCCATTGATACTTAGCTTCATAAAATTAATTTTCTGCAGAATACAGTTGACAACCATGAACTGCTTTGAGGTTTTGCACATAATGGTGTAGTCTTATTTAGTTTTTATTATGAAATATAACTTTTCATTGGTTAGTCTTTTCTCCAATATTTTCATAAATCTTTGAGACCAGGAACTGTGCTTCAGTATGTAAATCTTTAAATACTACACAGCTGCATATATCACATTTTACTTAATAAATATTTAGGCAAAATAAGAATACAGGCAGATGTCTGTCCAGTCGGGTTGGAAGCACATCTCTATCTTTTCATTGAACCAGAATTTCACCTTTGTGTTCCATTACAGTATTTCACTGTTTTAACACACTGCCTGGTACAGAGTGGGTGACCAATAAGTACTTAGCAGGTCACTAAATATAGGAGAGGACTCAGAATTAAATGATTGGTTTTTTTCCTAACTTCACCCTCAAACAAAAGTAAAACAAAAATCAATTTGCCTCTAGAACTCATAGACTAGGGAAAAGATTCTGAAGGTGCTACTTTTTGTATTCTTCACAAGCAGGAATATCCTTCACAATACCCTGAAATCAATAATCGGATGCTCATCACTTTTCAGAGCAGCTCTGTCTGTCTAGAGACTCCCTAACTATTAGAAACATCTTCCTATGTACATGCTATTCCTGTGTAATAGGATGTCACCTGACAATTGCTGACCAGAGCCCGAAACTAAAGACAGAAAAGAGGAGTCTGCTTTGAATGTACTGGAAGGAACCTATAACAGTGGGGCCAGCGACTACCCTCTGAGCTAGTCATGAAGCGGTAGCAGAAGGAGCCTCACACCTGCCCTCCCTGGTCACAAATTCTACATTCCTCCCCACAATCCCTTCTCAAACTACAGAAGCAGAGGCCAGGGAAGGAAGTTGAAGATAACATCAAAATTGTGTGCTCTTGCACTCATTTTCAGCTACCTACCAAAGTAAGGAGTTTCCAAGAGATTTAGTGTAGCCATTAGGAGGCCTGGAATAATGGGCACCAAGCTCTCATTCCCAAACTGAATGTGTGTCAAGGGTGATGTAAGGTTTTTTTCGGTTTTTTGTTTGTTTGTTTTTGTTTTTTATTTTTTTTAAGAAAGAGTCTCACCCTGTCACCCTGGCTGGAGTGCAATGGCTCATTCTCGGCTCACTGCAACCTCCGACTTCCAGCTTCAAGCCATTCTCATACCTTAGCCTCCTGAGTAGCTGGGATTACAGGGGCGCATCACCACACCTGGCTAATTTTTGTATTTTTAGTAGAAACGGGGTTTCACCATGTTGGCCAGGCTGGTCTTGAACACCTGACCTCAGATGATCTGCCTGCCTTGGCCTCCCAAAGTGCTGGGATTACAGACGTGAGCTGGCCTTTTTAAAATTTTTCTTACTGTAATTCTTATATACATATAATATTTGCCATTTTAACTATATGTAAGCGTATAGGTCTGTGGCATTAAGTACATTCACATTGTTGTGCAACTAGCATCACCATCCAGAACCAGAAACTTTCCATTATTCCCAACTGAAACTGTGTTCCTATTAAATACTCACTCCCCATTCCCCTCCCTCAGCATCTTTTCTTAAATGATTTTACTCTTGTGGTTAAAACATACAACATAAACATCGACCTTTTACGTCCATAGTACAGTATTGTCAACAATATGCACATTGATGTGCAGCATCTCTCTGTAACTTTTTAATCTTTCATGACTCAAACTCTATATTCATTGAAAAGCAACTCCCCATTTTCTCCTGCTCCAGTCCCTACCCACAGTCACCAGTCTACTTTCTGTTTCCCTGAGTTTCACTGCTTTAGATAATACCTCATATAAGTGGAATGATTTGGTATTTGTCTTTCTGTGACTGGCTTATTTCACTTTGCATAATGTCCTCAAGATTAATCCATGTTGTAGCATAGGACAAAATTTTATTTTTTAAGACTGAATAATATTTCATTGTGTGCATGTCATGTTTGTTTTTTCCACACATCTACCAGTGGACTTTTACACTGTGTCTACCTCTTGGCCATTGTGAATAATGCCGCAATAAACATAGGAGTGTAAATATCTCTTCAAGCTGTCTCTTATACACATCTAGATGTGTATAAGAGACAGGGTTTTTGTGAATAATGCCGCAATAAACATAGGAGTGTAAATATCTCTTCAAGATCCTAATTTTAACTATTTTTGTTCAGTATCTCATTCCCCTACTAGGGTGAAAAGCTGTCTCTTATACACATCTAGATGTGTATAAGAGACAGGTGTAAATATCTCTTCAAGATCCTAATTTCAATTCTTAATTTCATGGTACTTACAGAAGATGTGTATAAGAGACAGCATGAGAAGGGTTGCTGCATCATATGGTAGCACTATTTTGAATTTTTTGAGAAACTTCCATACTGTTTCCATAGTAGCTGCACCATTTTCCACTGCCACCAACAGTGCACAAGGATTCCAATTTATTCACATTCTCGCCAACACTTTAGTTATTTTCTGTTTTATTGTTGTTGTTGGTTTGTTTGTTTTTTGAGACGGAGTCTTGCTTTGTTGCTGAGATTACAGACGTGTGCCACCACACCCAGCATATTTTTGTGTTTTTAATGGAGACGGGGTTTCACCATGTTGGCCAGGGTGGTCTTGAACTCCTGACCTTGTGATCTGCCTGCCTCGACCTCCCAAAGTGCTGGGATTACAAGCGTGAGCCACCCCACCCAGCCCCGTTTTTTTTTTAAATTATACTTTAAGTTCTAGGGTACATGTGCACAACGTGTAGGTTTGTTACATATGTATACATGTGCCATGCTGGTGTGCTGCACCCATTAACTCGTCATTTACATTAGGTATATATCCTAATGCTATCAATAATAGCCATCCTAGCTGGTCCAAAGTGCTATCTCATGGTTTTGATTTACATTTCCCTAACAATTAGTGTTGTTGAGCATCCTTTTATATACCTGTTAGCTATCTGTATCTGCTTTGGAGAAATATCTGTTCAAGTCCTTTGCCCATTTCTAAAATCTGATTATTTGGGACCTTTTTTTTTTTTTTTTTTGCTATTCACCTGTAGGAATTCCTTATATATTTTGGATATTAATCCCTTATGAGATGGTTTGCAAATATTTCCTCTCATTCTGTAGATTGCCTTTTCAATCCGTTGATAATTACCTTTCCTGTTCAGAAGCTTTTTAGTTGGATATAGTCTCATTTGTTTATATTTGCTTTTTCTGTCTGTGCTTTTGGTGTCAAGTTTAAGAGAAACTTAAGCTTTTGTGAAAACTGGACATGAGTACTTTAAGTTTCAGATGTATGTGAATATGAATATAAAGATGGTGTCAGATTATTTCCTGGGCATTTCTGAAGGCAAATAGCTTACTGAAGTAATCTAACACAGGAGGCTGAGTAGAGACCACCAGTGGCGTCTCTAAAGAAAAAGCTAAGGCAACTGCTACCCCAAGAGCAACTGAGCAGTTTCAGAGCCTCCACATGAAAAAGCACTCAGGTAGAAAAGGAAGCAGATGTACTTTAACAAGAGGGAGATTTGGGGCATGATCTGATGCTCCCAGGAAACTTGACTGCTCCTGTCTGAGGGATCCACAGCTACTGAGGAGGGCAAGGTAGAACCGGAGAAATCTAGGTACATGATCTACACAGACACCACCACATCATGCATGCCACAAGCAGCAGAAGAACCAGACAAGCTAGGGAGGGGCATGTAGTTAAGACCACCCCTTCCAATATATCCTATCCCCTTCTGCCAGGCTTCAACAACAAAAAAACAACCTGGAGAGGGAGAGAGAATAATAAAAAAACAAACCATGCCCTGGCCTCTGAAGGTCACTTGAGCCAAACCTGAAGCATAATGAGGTTTACATTTCACGTGAGTTTTACCGCATGAAATCAACAGCATATGTCATTGGGATTTGGAAAAGAAATAGATTTGTTAAACGATGACTGAAGGCATTCATCAGAAAAAAAGAGAAAAAGTATTGTTCAGTATTTGTACCTGATTTTGACTATTCAGGAAACTGGCTGCATTAATATTGAACCCAAATCACACTGTCTCTAGTTTCCACCAACTGATCCTGATCCTTCCCATTAAAGACCTGATCTATATCATCTTTCACGCAAGGGCCCTTTGGTTACCAGAGGATGGCTGATTTATCTTCTTTCAGCTGGATATCTGCCATTATTTTTTAACTATTCACTTAGGCCATTCTTTCTAGAAATCTCACTGTTATTGTGGTTTTCCTTTGGATATTCTCCAATTTGTCAGGACCTGTTTAAAATTATGGTAACAGGGAGTGAATCTAGTATTCCTGAAGGGATCTGGCCAGAACAAAGTAGAGGAAAACTATTTTTGGCCTTGATCTGAAAGCCATACTTGCATACAAATTCTGATTAAGTTGGCTAAAAATTAACATTTGCAGATTTCTTACTTTGTGTCAGATATTATACTAAGGTCTTCTCTTGTCCTATACCATTCAGTTCTTACAAAAATTACTTTGAAGACATTCTCTTTTGGCTGAGATAGAGTAACACAAACCAGATTTATTGTCCCACCTAAAATAACTAAAAAGCTGGACTATATGAAAAGACAATAGGAGTAAATATAGGACACCAAGCAATAAAAGGCAGTGTTCCCTTAGAGGCAGGAAGCAAACAAACAGAGCCATATGACTGTTCTGACTTACGGTCTAGAGAGTTCTCAAGGCAAGGCATGGGGAGGTGGAGCCCACGCAAGGCCTAATGGTCTAACTGAGTTGAGGAAGCAGAACTGGGAATCAGGCAAGGATCAGGTGGCTAAAGTTTACAGGGTAGAGATCACGAGAAGAGAGAGCCATACTTAGAACTTGAGACCTGTAGAAGACTCCTGTTGAGCCTTCAACTAAAGTCTCATTTGCACAGGCATTCAAATAAGATACTCTAGGCTGGGAAAAAAACCACCTGAAAAAATTAGAAGGAACAATTCTCAGCCATCACACAGGGCCAGAAAGTGTCTAAGAGTAGAAAAATTCATAATTCACCAAGTACTGAGTAGAGTACTAAGAAGGGATTACCTCAGTAGTGGGAAAAAAATTAGCCCTAGACTAAATGTATTCATGTTTTGAAAAGATCAAGTGGTTTCTGTGTAACTTAACTGTGTCTCAGAACAAAACTTGGGAATATTTTTAGGAATAAAAAATATTTTCAGACAAGGTAACTTACGCCTGTAATCCTAGCACTTTGGGAGACCCAGGCAGGTGGATCACTTCAGGCTAGGAGTTCGAGACCAGCCTGTCCAACATGGTGAAATCTCGTCTCTACTAAAATTACAAAAATTAGCCAGGCGTGGTGGCACACACCACTAGTCCCAGTTACTCAGGAGGCTGAGGCACGGGAATTGCTTGAACTCAGGAGGCAGAGGTTGCAAAGCTGCAGTGAGCTGAAATCACACCACTGCACTGCAGCCTTGGTGACAGAACGAGACCTTGACTAAAAAACAAACAAACAAACAAGGACACACATATATATAGACACACACACAATTATATGAAGTATGTAAAAAGGAAAAAATTACAACCCATAATAGGGATAAAAAGTAAGCAATTGAAACAAAACCAGAAAAGACACAAATGATCTAAATGATATAATTAGTAGGCAACTGCATCAAAACAGGTATTATAACTGTATTAATATGTTCAGGAATCTAGAAGAAAAATTGAACATATTAAGTAGAGACATGAAAGACACAAGAAAGGCCTAAACAGAAATTCCAGAGATTAAAAACTACAATACCTCCAAAAATAAAACACACAAAAAACAAAACCAAGCAAACAAGAAATAGTGGATGGGATTTATGGCAGACTAGACATTGTAGAAGAAGAGACAAATGAACTTTAATGCATAGCAATAAACTATGCCAAATTTAACACACATAGGGGAAAAGAGATGAAATAAAGAATGAACAGAGCATCAGTGAAGCATGAGGAAACTTCAAGTAGCCAAGAGGTTCCAGAAAGGAAAACAGGGAGAAAAAAAAACTATTTGAAAAAATAATGGCCAAAATTTTCCTGAATTTGATGAAAAGAAGCTCAACAAAATCCAAGTATATTAAACATGAAGAAAGTTACACTGCAGTGTATCAGAATCAAATTGCTGAGAACCACTGATAAAGAAAAAGTCTTAAATGAGCCAAAGTAAAACAACTTGAGACATACAAAAGCACAAGTAGAACAGTGACAGCAGATTTCTCAGTGGAAACAATGCAAACCAGAAGACAATGAAACAAAATCTTTAGAGTTCAGAGGTGGGTGAGGTAGGGGAACTGGTGGCAAGGGAGTAGGCGGTGGGGGGCACAAAACAAAAACTAGCAACCTAAAAATCTGTAGCCAACAAAAATATCTTTCATATGGTGAAGGCAAAATGAAGTATTTTTCAAACATACAGAAGCTGAAAGAATTCATTAACAACAGACCTGCATTGCAAGAAATGTTAAAGAAAGTCCTTCCAGCAGAAGGAAACAATTTCAAATAGAAAAATATATCAATACAAAGGAATTAACAGCATTGGAAATGGCTAGTATTTTTTTTCTAATTTAAATCTCTTTAAGAGATAATCAATTGTTCAAAAATAACAATGTATTGTAGGGTTTATAACATGCAAAAGTAAAATGTATGACAGCAATGCTACAAAGACTAAAAGAGGGAAATGGTAGGATACTGCTGTATGGTTCTTATACTATATATGAAGTGGTATAATACTACTTGAAGATTGTGATAGTTAATGATTTACATTACAGACCCTAGAGCAATCAAATAACATTAAAAAGAGTGATAACTTACAAGCCAATGGAGGAGATGCAATGAAATTGTAAAAAATAGTCCAAGGGAACACAGGACAAAAGGAAACTGGAAACAAAGAACAAATAGAAACCAATTAGCGTTTTGACAGATTAGAACTCAATCATATCAATAACCACATTAAATCTAAATCTTCTATACACCCCAATTAAGAGGCAGAGGTTTGATTGATTGATTGATTGATTGATTGATTTTTTGAGACAGAGTCTGGCTCTGTCGCCCAGGCTGGAGTGCAGTGGCCGGATCTCAGCTCACTGCAAGCTCTGCCTCCCGAGCTTACACCATTCTCCTACCTCAGCCTCCGGAGTAGCTAGGACTACAGGCGCCCGCCACGTCGCCCGGCTAGATTTTTGCATTTTTTTTTTTGTAGAGACGGGGTTTCAACGTGTTAGCCAGGATGGTCTCGATCTCCTGACCTCGTGATCCACCCATCTCGGCCTCCCAAAGTGCTGGGATTACAAGCTTGAGCCACCGCGCCCGGCCTAGAGGTTTGATTTAGAAAAAGCAAAACACAACTATACGTCGCCTACAAGAAGGCAATTTGATACATAAATACACAAATTTATTACAAGTATAAGGATGGAAAAATACAGCAATCTAATACTAATTGGAAAAAGAAAACAAATAAACTGAATTGACTATATTACTATCAGACAACATAGATTTCAAAGCAAGATTATTTCAACCTGCTAAAGGGGTCAATTCATCAAGAGGATGCAACAATTCTAAATGTTTGCACATCTAATAACAAAGCTTCAAGATACATGAAGCAAAAACTGAGAAATAAATGCAAATTATAGCTGGAGATTTCAATATACTTCTCTTAATAATTGACCAAACAAGGAGAAAGAAAATCACCTAAGGATACAAATGGCTGGAATAATAAATAATACCATTAAACAACTTGATCTAATTTCCATTCACAGAACGTTCCAGCCAACAACATTCAACAGCAATGCACAAATTCTCAAGTGCACATGGAACATTTACCAAAATTGACCATATTCTGGGCCATAAAAGAAGTCTCAACAAACCTGAAAAGTTTTAAGTCATACAAAGTAGGATTTCTGATCACAATAAAATTAAAAGTCATTTATAGAAAAATATCTAGAAAAAAATTCAGTAAAAGACTTGTTTGCTAACTTACACACTTCCAAATAATCCTTGGATAAAAGAAGAAATAAAAAGGCAAGTTAGAAATTTTTTTAATTGAATGAAAACAAAAGCACAGTATATAATTTGTGGGATGAGACCTGCTATGGTTTGAATGATGATGTTCCTTCAAAATTCATGTTGAAATTTTATTTCAATGCAACAGTATTAGAGGTGTAGCTTTTGAGAGGTGACTAATGTGGACCACTCATGAATGGGATTAACACCCTGTAAAAGGGCTCAAGGTTGAAGGTAGCATCTCTCCTGCCCCTCCACCTTCCACCATGTAAGGATAGAGCAACAAGGCACCATGATGGAAACAGAGAGCAGTTATCACCAGTTACCAATTCTGTTGCCTTGATCTTGGACTTGCCAATCTCCACAATGGTAAGAAGTAAATTTTATTCTTTGTAAATTGCCCAGTCTAAGGTACTTTGTTATAGCAACACAAATGGACTAAGACAAGACCCAAATGTAAAATATAAAACCATAAAACTTCCAGAAGAAAATATAAGAGAAAATATTTATAATCCTGGATTAGTCAAACATTTTTTAGATATGACAACAAAAGCATTATCCATAAAAGAAAAAAAAATAAATTGGACTTCAGTGGTTAAAAGGAAAGAACTATTGATATATGCAACAATATGGATAAATCTCAAAATAATTTTGTTGAGTGAAAAAGCCAGAAAAAAAGAGCACATATTACATAACTCCACTTATATAAAACTGTAGAAAATGCAAATGAATCTACAGAAAACAGATTAGGAGTTGCCTGGGGAAAAGGTGGAGGTGGGGAGGGGTGTGAGGAAGGGATGAAAAAGGAGGGGATAATTGATATACTCATCATCTTAATTATGGTGATAATTTCATGGGTGCCTATGTACTTTAAAATGTATCAAATGAACACTTTTAAAAAGTGCAGGTTATTGATTTTCAATTATACATTGGTGAATTATGAATAGGTTCTTTCAGTAAAGCCATCTTACAGATGCAGAATCAGGGCCCCAGGTAAGTACCATCTCCCAGGTTTTACACCTACACGTGGCTGGGCCCATATTTGAACTCAATTGTATCTGATTATAAAATTCTTCTCTAAACTATTTATTTCCACTGTAGAATGTTGCCTCAGCATTTATGAAGCCCGTATTAGCTCAACACTTGGCCAGACAAATGAGGACTTTCTCAGATGCACTGCTTTCAGGTCTGAACTCTCCCAAACAGAGCTAATGTAGCTCTGAACATATGGAGGAACGTGGAGCTCAATGTGAGCTTTTGTCAACCCTCTAGCTATATTTTATCCCTGAGTAGTATCAGCCGGTCCTGTAGCTTGCCTCATCTTCACGTGTGATAACTTTGAAATTTGTACCTTTATCCGTGAGTTCCTGGGTTGGATACCCTATGACCAAAAAATGACTACTCCTAACAACAATAAAAACAGGCTAAAAAGAAAGTATTGACAGAACCATGGGGAATTCTTATCTAATAATAAAGCAGATGAGTTTATAACAAGAGAAACCTGCCCAGACTTTATTTCATAAAAACACCTGGGATTGGATAGGAAAACATTTTCTTATATCCTTGTCATCTTTCTCATATCTCAAAGACTTGTGTCTTCTAACTCTTGATTGGGAAAGTGATTCTTCCGTCAGCAGCGTGGCTGTGCACCGGGGAGGAATGTGATCCACATATCCTGGGTGTTGGCAAACTCCAAATATAGATGGTGTGCAGCACATTTGAAAGTTACACTGAGAACAAAGTCAAAGCAACGTGTCTTGATGACTCAGAGGAAGAGCAGTACTCCATAAACATCTACTGTGGGATGAAAACACCATTTGACATTTTCGATAGAATGCAGAAAAACTGGTTTCCAAAAAAGCCAGGACAAATAATAAAAGAAGTAAAAGAAATAGAGGCAGAAGAACCAAAATGGGACAATGTATAGTGGGATGAATTGAAAACAGAAATGGGTAACACAGAGAAGAATAAGAGGAAAAGTTAAAAATAAGCAAGCAAAATTAAAATTTTTCTTTGGGATTGCAAAACTGTCAGAGAAAAGAGGAAAATTAAGGAGATACATGGTGGCGAAATGCATTGTGGAATCCTGGATGGGATCCTGGAACAGAAAAAATAAAGAAATATGTAGGAAACATGAAATTTGAATAGCTGGAGTTTGGTTGATAATAATGTCATATACTGTGGCAGGCAGAATGAAGTCCTCCTAGCTCCAAGATACCTACCTCCGAATTCCTGGAATCTGTTACCTGTCTTGGCAGAAAGAACTTTGCAGGTGTGGCTAAATTAAGGAGCTTGAGATAAAGAGTTAAACTGGATTATCTGGATGGGTCCTATAAAATCATAAAAGGTCTTTTTAAGAGGAGGGCGAGAAGGTCAACAGAAGAAGGAGATAAGACAACCTCTGGAAGCAGAGGTTGGAGTGATGTGCTCTGAAAAAGAAGCCTCAGGACAAGGAGTGCAGGCAGCGCATGGAAACCAGAGAAGATACTGCAGAACATCAATAAGCATAGAAAACAACTGAGAGTCTCTCTCCGAACACCAAAGAAAAAGACCTAAAAATGGTCACCAGTATGGAAGGCAAAGGACAAGTGCGTAATGTCAGGATAACTGGGATTTTGGAAGAAGAGATCAGAACAAAATAAATAGAAACAATAAAGCTATTGTGCTAGAAGAAATTATTTCTGAACTAAGGAAAAACCTGGGCTTCTAAACCCATTTTGGCATTTAAAAAAATAACAGGAATAAAAATCCTGTAAAATTCCATCCAGAAAAAAATCAGGTTACTTATAATGGGGCATCAGTCAAACTGGTTTAGGGGGTCTTCAGTACCCCCTAAGGCTGATTCTCTTTTTCATGATTGAGAAACCTGGATAGAAACACTGAGTTGTTGGAAGTATTCAAGCTAAATTACTATAATAGCATCACCCTAGAAAGATCCATACATTTATAGTAATTATTTTGACCTTTCTAACCTTCCCAATGTTTGAATTTTAGCTATTCCTTCAATTTATAAAGTGATCCTTTCAACAAATGCCTTGTTTTCTTAAGTTAGTCACAGTCATCGTCTTTCTCTTACAATCAAAATAACTTTAATTTGTACACTTCCAGAAGGTCCAAATTGCACTGGCCTCAGGAGTCTCCTCTGTAACACTGAAACCCACAGGATAACAGAGCAACTTTACAGTAATGGAAAACATGTACTATGCAACAATTTTATAGTCATTAAAATTTTCTTGGCAGATATGCAAGTGCCCAGAAAAGATGGGTTTGGTTAATGGGTACAACCATGTAGCATGATAGAAGGAATAAGATTTAGTGTCCAGTAGCACCACAAAGCAATACAGTTAACAATAATTTATTGAATATTTCAAACTAACTAGAGGAGTAGATTTCGAATGTTCCCAACACAAATGATAAATCTTTCAGGTGATGAATATCTCCATTACTCAGATTGAATTATCACACATTGTATAATTGTATCCAAATATTGCATGTACTCCACAACAATGTACAACTATTATATATCCATAAAAATTAAAAATTAAAAAAGAAAAAGAAAACATAACACCCCAACATACATCTAACAGAATAATTACTTGAAGACAACTTTATTATGTTGAACAAATTAGCGCTCAGGAATGGGAAAACTATAGTGTAGAAGGAAGGATAGTCCTACAATAAGTAAAACAGAATTGTCTTAAAATTACAAGTCTTGTTCAAAAGGAACACAGGCATTAAAGCGTTTCTTGAAACAGTGAATATGTACTGTAGAATTTATTAATTTGAAACTGTTAAAAGAGTTGTAGTTTTATTAATAGATTACATCACATAATAGTAACAAAATTATATTAGCAAAAACCACAAAGGTGAAAGGGGAAAAGTAAAGTAAGTTAAAATGTTGCCAAACTCTTGCCTCAGGGGTACATCAACGTAAGTCCTATTCATTTCCAAACATAGATTTGGAAAATGTTTTTGAGAAACTTCAAAGAAATCATCATAGTAACACCTTATTTATCTTCAGAAATAGTGGGCATGAAAATGAACAAGCTAAATATAGTTCATTTAACAAAAGACAATAAGGAAAGAGAAGAGACAGCAGATAAACTTCATATGATAGGATTATAAGTGAGACTGAAGTTTCAACTCAGGCTATAAAGGTAAAACAGGTTGGGTGCAGTGGCTCATGCCTGTAATCCCAGCACTTTGGGAGGCTGAGGCGGGTGGACCACAAGGTCAGGAGATCAAGACCCTCCTGGCTAACACGGTGAAATCCGTCTCTACTAAAAATACAAAAAATTAGCCAGGCGTGGTGGCGGGCGCCTGTAGTCCCAGCTACTCAGGAGGCTGAGCAGGAGAATTGCTTGAACCCAGGAGGTGAGGTTGCAGTGAGCAGAGATTGCATCACTGCACTCCAGCCTGGGTGACAGAGAGACTCCATCTCAAAAAATAAAATAAAAATAAAAATAAAATAAAATAAAATAAAGGTAAAATGTACTAATCTCTTCAATTCAGTGACAGACGTGCGGATTCACCTGAGCAGTAAAGTTATATGGAATATTATAAAGACATCACTAAGACAAAACTACACAAGACTAAATGAAACAAGAAAAATTAAAGGAAAAGAACATATTCAAGAAAAAAATTTAAGCAGTAAGAGTCATAGCTTTAATATTAGACTAAGAAAATGTCAAGGCAAAAAAAAAAATGGAATTCCTATATATCAATACCAAATTCTTCCTATAAATGTAAAACATCTTTTGCAGTGCTTGTGTAGCATGATAAAATTTTACCATATAATGGGAAAAAAATTCAACAAACTACTACTACAGGTGATATTCTCCAGTAACAATACCATTCTATAAATTAATTTTTAAAGTTCATATTTAAAAATCCCAAATCACTCATAATTAAAAACTAAGAACTCCCAAATATCTCTCAGATCGAAGAAAAAACAAAATGTGAATTAGAGTGAATAACAAAGCAAATCTTTGATATCAAATTTATGTGACATGGCCCAAATTGTATGAAAATTTTAAATTCTTAGCTTTAAATAATTATTTTTGTAGTTTTGAAATGATGAAAATAAATTAATTGAATGCTCAACTAAAGAAATTGGGGGAGTGACATTTCCCTGTGAAAATAAGGAAGAAATAATTTATAAAGTTTTCTTTTTAACTGCCAAATTTAAAAACTGTAAGTCTACTTTCATACTGCTATGAAGAAATACCTGAGACTGGATAATATGTAAAGAAAAGTAGGCTAAATGCACTCACAGTTCCACATGGCTGGGGAGGCCACAAAATCATGGTGGAAGGTGGAGGAGGAGCAAAAGCACATCTTACATGGCGGCAGGCAAGAGAGCTTGTGGAGGGGAACTCCCCTTTATAAAACAATCAGCTCTTGTGAGACTTATTTACTATCAAGAGAACAGCACAGGAAAGATCTGCCCCATGATTCAATTACCTCCCACCGGGTCTCTCCCACAAAACATGGGGATTATGGGAGCTACAATTCAAGACGAGATTTGGTTGGGGACACAGCCAAATCATATCAAAAACAGAAAAGGAATATATTTAGCCCATATATGCTCTTTTCCTTGTATTGTACTACCTTTTATATTATGGAAATAGTCTTTTTATGAATTCTAGTTTTCAGTTTTGTAATGTTCGCATTTTCAAAATGATCTGAGAATATGTTCTGGGAGCAAACTGTCAACTGGATATTGATAGAGTGTTGGCTGCTGGGCAGCTGTGGAGTGGGAAAGGGAAGGTTCCACAAGGAAGTGAAGAATAGTGTGACCAAAAGTATCTCAGAATCCCCTGGATTCTAGGTAGTACAATGGAATACCAGTCTGGGATCTCCATATCTCATGTACCTGTTCTTACCTCTCAATCCCACCTCTGTGTTATTTGGTCTTATCAACTAAGTTTTCCAAATACAAATAATGTTGTAATAAGTAATTATTTATTGTATAATTGTTATAAAATAAATAATTATGCCTCGCGTTTGTGATGTTGTGTCTTCCCCTTGCTGTTATATCCAATACTGAACTGTCTGAGCAGATTGAGAATATATCCAGAGCAACAGTAAAGGAAGGGTCCCCAAAATAATTTTTTGGTGAAGAACTGGACATCTGGCATTTAAGAAAAGTTATTAAAATACTCATTAGATTTTTGCTGTACTTACTTACACTTATTTTACAGTTTAATGTTGACTTTGTTGAATTACACAAGTGAGAATGCAGTCTCAGTTTCCAGGACATCTCATGGTTCTAACCGGGCTGTTTTGCAAACATTATCTCAGCAGGGCTAGTAGTGGGAAAACTGAGATCTCTAGAGCCACAGAGCTCTGGCTGCAAGTCCCAGCTCCACCAATTTCAAGTTTTATGAATCTGGTGATGTTTCTTCTTGATAAAATGAAGTTGGCTGATATTCTCAACTGTAAATGAAAACAATGTAACCTATTTCCTAGTCTGGTGAGAATTAAATGAGATAATATAAAGTGTTTGGTACAGACCAGGAACTTGGTGCATGTCCATTTCCTTTCTGCTGATCATTCCAGTCTTCAGTGCTCTAGGTGTTACACTGCTCACTTTATAGAGGACGATGGAGAACATGCTCCAAAAGGTAAGAAATGTTAAACCTTCTTTGATACTCCCAATGAAACTAAGAACTATGGTTTCTCATCCCATCTTTTCCCTCAACTTCCTGTTGCCTTCAACTCTAATGAGCAAGCTGAGGATTGATTCCCGGCAATTTCTAGTGAGAATAAAGACCTGGGATCCCGAAAGCCTCCACTGACAGGAGCAATTTCTGGCATATCCCTTGGCTTCTGCCTGTTACCTGCAGCCAGTGATACAAAGCTTCTGCCTACTGCTTAGTCAGTCCACTGTCTCCTATATCTCTCTCAGGAGCTCCTATAAACTTATAAGCAACTTGGGTCAATTACCATGTCTACTATCTGTGAAGTGCCGTTGCCTCTCCCCAGATACAGAGCTCTCAGGTCTCTAAAGCCATTCAGTGTTTTTCAAAATTAGAAAAAAAAAAAAAATCCTATTAAAAATATTTTGGCCAGGTGCGGTGGCTCATGCCTGTAATCCCAGCACTATGGGAGACCGACGTGGGCAGATCATGAGGTCAGGAGTTCAAGACCAGCCTGGCCAACATAGTGAAACTCTGTCTCTACTAAAAATACAAAAAATTAGCTGGATGTGGTGGCAGGCACCTGTAATCCTAGCTACTTGGGAGGCTGAGGCAGGAGAATTGTTTGAACCCGGGAGGAGGGGGTTGCAGTGAGCCAAGATAGTGCCATTGCACACCAGCCCAGTTGACAGTGGGAGACTCTGTCTCAAAAAAAATTATACATATATGTGTGCGTGTGTATATATATATGTATAAATATATGTATATGTGTATATATATAAAATGTGTATGTGTGTGTATATATATACATACCTCAAAAATCCTTCTTGCAAAAAAAAGCTTTACAAGACATTTAAGTAAGATAATACATTTTCTCCTTTTCATTCTCTCAATACCCATGTCCAGAGCTTCAGAAATATATAGAAGGTGGATATTAGAAACAGGACAGAGCTGGCCGGGCATAGTGGCTCACGCCTGTAATCCCAGCATTTTGGGAGACTGAGGTGGGTGGGCTGAGCTTGAGCTCAGGATTTCGAGACCAGCCTGGGCAACCTAGTAACCTAGTGAAATCTTGTTTCTATTAAAAATACAAAAAAAAAAATAATAGGCGTGGTGGTGCACACCTGTGGTCCTAGCTACTTGGGAGGCTGAAGTGGGAGGCTGGCTTGAGGGATAGAGGTTACAGTGAGCCAAGATATTACCACTACACTTCAGCCTGGTGACGGAATCCGACCTTGTCTCCAAAAATTAAAAAAAAAAAAAAAAAGGAGAGAGCTGACTGACAAATTCAAGGACTTAATTAGAATTTTCCTTCCTGGACCAAGCTTGCAGGCATGGCCTTATTCTGTAAGGATGAGTTTTCTCCCAGGAGAAGAAATAGATTTCTGGGCCGGGCACGGTGGCTCAAGCCTGTAATCCCAGCACTTTGGGAGGCCAAGACGGGTGGATCACGAGGTCAGGAGATCGAGACCGTCCTGGCTAACACAGTGAAACCCCGTCTCTACTAAAAAATACAAAAAAACTAGCCGGGCGTGGTGGCGGGCGCCTGTAGTCCCAGCTACTCCAGAGGCTGAGGCAGGAGAATGGCGTAAACCCGGGAGGCGGAGCTTGCAGTGAGCTGAGATCCGGCCACTGCAGTCCAGCCTGGGCGACAGAGCGAGACTCCATCTCAAAAAAAAAAGAAAAAAAAAGAAATAGATTTCTGATAGGCTCTTGCGTATCTGAATCTCCTTGATACATGCAGCCAAATCCCTCCTCTTCTGCTTATTGACACCACAAACCCACTCTGCGGCTGACTTGCTCTGCAAGTTCCAAACCTCGATGGACAGGTCACTCCACAAGAAGTCTCAGAACCCCTAGGGAAATAACTTAAAACTTTTTACTAAAAAATGGAAAAAGAAGGAATAAAGAATGTAAGGATAAGCAGGAAGTTTAGCATCATTATTGATACCTGCTAGCCTTAGCCATGTCAAGAAAAATAAAATTGTCAGCCCTGGAATTCTCTTTACGTTTTCCTAGTTACAACTCACACCATTCCCAGTAAAGGTAACCATTATTCCAACTTTTTTGATTATCACTTATTTGTTTTATATTCTGTATTATTTTCTCAGGGCCACCATAAAAAAAAAATGACCACAAATCAAGTGGTTTATAACAACAGAAATTTGTTTTCTCATCGTTCTGGAGGCTAGAAGTGAAATCAAAGTGTTTGCAGGGTCATGCTCTCTCAAAGGCTCCAGACGAGTCCTTTCTTGCCTCTTCCACGCTTTTAGTGGCTCCCAACAAACTTGGCATCCCCAAGCTGTGGACATATGACTGCAGTCTCTGCCTTTGTCTTCACATGGCATTCTCCCTGTGTGTGTCCACAGAGCCTTGTTTTTTTGTTTGTTTGTTTGTTTTTGTTTTGTTTTTTCTTGAGATGGAGTTTTGCTCTTGTTGCCTAAGCTGGAGTGTAATGGCACGATCTTGGCTCACTGCATCCTCCACCACCCAGGTTCAAATGATTCTCCTGCCTCAACCTCCTGAGTAGCTGGGATTACAGGCACTCACCACATCTGGCTAGTTTTTGTATTTTTAGTAGAAACTGCATTTCACCATGTTGGCCAGGCTGGTCTCGAACTCCTGGCCTCAGGTGATCCACTTGCCTTGGCCTCCCAAAGCGCTGGGATTACAGGCATGAGCCACCATGCCCAGCCACAGGGCCTTCTTATAAGGACATTAGTTGTTGGATTTAGTGCCCATCTTAATGTAAGATAACTACATTGTAACATAATCACATCTGCAAAGACTATTTCAAAAAAAAAAAAAATCAAACAAAAAAACCACTGACATTTACAGGTTCCACGTAAACATGAATTTTGGGAAGATACTATTCAAATCAGTACATACTCTTCAAACTTCAATGTATAGTCATTCCTAAATATTCTAGCTTCATTTTCCCTGTTTTTGAACTTTATAGAAAGGAATCCTACAATATGTATTTTTATCTGGCTTCTTTCACTCAAACTTATGTGTGTGATATTCAGCCATGATACTACATGTAGTTAATATATGTTTATTTTCATTGCTTCATGATATCCTATTACATGGATATACTTGGTTTATCTAACACTCCTGATGGATATTTGGAGTATATCCAATATATATCAAGTTTGGGTTTATTATGAATATGTGCTGTACACCTTCTTCAGCATGTCTTCTGATGTGCATATGTATGCATATTTTTGAATACATACCTGCAAAAGACTAAATAGTGAAAATGTTATCCTACTTGAGAAAAAGGTTTTTGCAGATGTGATTAAGGATTTTAAAATGAGATTATTCTGGATTAGCTAGATAGGCCTGAAATTCAATCAATCAGAAGTATCCTTATAAGAAAGAAAGGGAGAAGAAGAGGTGATATGACTACAAAAGCAGAGATTGGAGTGATGTGGCCTTCAGTCAAGGAATGTAGCAGCCAGCAGGAACTGGAAAAGTCGAGTAACTGATTTTCCCCTAGAGTCTCTGGAGGGAGCATGACCCTCTGTCTCTTTGAGTTTAGCCCTGTAGTACTAATTTCTGACTTCTGGCCTCTTGAACTGTGAGAAAATAAATTTCTGTTATTTTAAAACCATCACGTTAGAGGTAACTTTTGACAGCAGACATAGGAAATAATACCTAAAAGTAGAACTGTCCAAGTATGGCTGCTTATTTTCAAATTTAGTGTATAACGCTAAACAGTTTTTTAAAAATGATTGTAGTAACAACAACTTGAAACTGTTGCAGCAACCAACAAAAGTGGTTGTAGCGCTTCACACCATCAATGTAGAGAAGTCTCTATCACTCTATGTCCTCAGAGCTGTTGTTAAAGGCAGCTAGGACACAACGGAGGTATTCTGTGTAGACTACAGGGGTTTCAAGCCAGAAACACCTGCTCAGCATTTTTATCTGTCTCTTTTCGAGAGTATTCTCTTTTGTGAGATATCTCATCCTTGAAGAGATTCCTGGTATTAGACCTCTGACAGTCAGTGAGCCACGCCACCTGGAGTTTGGAACCGAGTAGGCACAGAAGAGCTAGGGCTGGTATCCACAGTGCCAAGGCAGTTCCCAGCATTGGACCAAGATGAAGACTGAAGGATTTTGCTTCATTAATTTGGGAAGCGAAGTATGCCTCACCAACACAAAGGTGATCTCCACATTCTTGAGAGTCAGGTAGCCAGTAGCTTCCCCTCTTTGGGGTACATGAAAGTGACTAGATATATATTTGGCAAGGAGAGCAAAGGATCCAAGAACAAACAACTAGTCAAGGACAGGGCAGCCCACAAAATTAATGCCATGCCTTGAGTTAGCTCAAAAGTCACCCTACACTTTACAAGATGCAAATTATCAGGTGGAAGTGTTAATACAAGATGTTTAGGAACAGAATCCTTTCCCCTCAAAAGTAAAATACCTTAGCAGGTGGGGACTTGGCAGGATGACAAGATGACTGTTGCACGGAGGTGATTTGGTCAGGATACACCAGGCAAAAGAAAAGAAAGACAAGAGAAAGAAGGGAAAGAACTCTACGCCACTCTTTTTTAAAAAGAAGAGTGTTGCAGAGTTCCACAGACCCAAAGGTCCTGTGAAAGATTTGGGTATGGGCTGCAAGACACCAGAGGAACTGGGTACATGTGGGAGGATGGACATTTCAAGGGAGAAATAAGTCAGAATAAAACTGTCCAAAGATAAGGATGCAAGCTCTAGATAACCAATTGCTGCCCAAGAAAAGGCAGGGCAAGGACGACAGTCAAAGGCAAGGCAGTCAAAAACTAGGTTTGTTGGCTAGTATTAAAAGGATGAAAAATGACAAGTGGTGAGGACAGGAAGAAAAGGGAACCATTGTACAGTGTTGGCGGGAACGTAAATTAAAACAGTCATTACAGAAAACAGTATGACAGTCTCTCATAAAGTTAAAAATAGAATTACAATATGATGCAGTCATACTACTTATGGGTATTTAGCTGAAAGAAATAAGCTCAGTATGTCGACGATATAGCTGCCCTCCCATGTTCGATGCAGGATTTTTCACAATAGTCAAGATATGGAGTCAACCTAAATGTTCCCTAATGGATAGATGGATAAAGAAATATAGTGGGCTGGGTGCGGTGGCTCAAGCCTGTAATCCCAGCACTTTGGGAGGCCGAGACGGGCGGATCACGAGGTCAAGAGATCGAGACCATCCTGGCTAACCCAGTGAAACCCCGTCTCTACTAAAAAAACACAAAAAATTAGCTGGGCGAGGTGGCGGGCACCTGTAGTGCCAGCTACTCGGGAGGCTGAGGCAGGAGAATGGTGTGAACCCGGGAGGCGGAGCTTGCAGTGAGCTGAGATCCGGCCACTGCAGTCCAGCCTGGGCGACAGAGCGAGACTCCGTCTCAAAAAAAAAAAAAAAAAAAAAGAAATATAGTGTATATATACACAATGAAATACTATTAGACCTTAAAAAGGAAGGAGATCCTATCTTTTGCAAAAACATCAATAAACCTGGAGAGCATTATATTAAGCAAACTAAGCCAGGCACAGAAAGACAAACACCACATGATCTTACTTATATGTCGAATATTAAAAAGTTGAACTCATAGCAGTAGAGAGTAGAATAGTGGTTACCAGGGACTGGAAAGAAGGGATTGGGGTAATGTTGCTCAAAGGATACGACATTTCATTTGGGAGGAATACATTCAAGAGATCTGCTGTACAACATGATAGCCATTGCTAATAACAATGTATTACATACTTAAAACTTGCTAACAGAGTACATTTTAAGTGTTCTCACCAAAAATAAATGATAAGTATGTAAGGTAACACATATGAAAATTAGCTTGATTTAGCCATTAAGACACATACATGTTTCAAAACATCATGGGTACGTGTATGCAAGATTTAAACATACGTAAGTGTGTGTGGTATATTTGTTATTTCTGCACTGTTCTCTTAATCATATACAACACAGCTTTGTTCACTCTTTGTCATCTTCTGTCCTAGCCAGAATTCTAAATCCTCTGCAGATACGACCAAACTAAATTACATAGCTTGGTTATTTCCTTTATTTACAATAATTACATGGTGTAATCCCTAAATTAAGATAAGCCTACCCATAGAATATAAGATATATGGCTTTCAGAGTTGAGACTCTTTCCAATGAGTGGGAACTTTTTTGTTCCCTCTGTGTGGTAACTACTATAACCCATATTTTCTTACCCCATCCACTCCAAAAGAATAGAAATCCATTCTTTTCGCATACAACCAAAACTGATGCTACTTTTGGTAAGGCAATCTGTGATACATGAATCATTTGCTAAAACTTCAGCTGTAGTGTGGGGACAATGAGCATTTTTGAAGAACACGTGGGACATCTTGTCTCTATACCTGTATGAACCTGACAAATCACATAATAGACATTCAATAAAGACCCACTATATTACTTGAAATTTCAACTCAGGGCCAAGAACTCTTCAACCTTTGGCACAATGCATTTCGGACTGTCTCCCATTAGCACCTTCCCGTTCCCCTCGCTGTGAAGTGAAGCACTTGGGGAATGCCACTTCTCCATTGCCCGTCAAAGGCCAAGTCTGATTAGGGCTCTGAGACCATGGCAGACTATTTTTTGAAAGTGTATCTGCACTAATGAGAAATTTTTCCTCTTCAGTTGTTGTCAAACTAAAGGTTTGGGTTTAGAGAAAGATGACAGTTTGCCAGGAGTAGAAACACAGAAAATACGAGAATTTTTTAATGCTAATTATATGGATTTAAGGTGACTCTATAAATATATACATAAAAAAAGATGAAAAGTTAAAACATTCAAATGAGGACAGTGGGGAAAAGGAAATGTCAAAATAGCAAAATAAGATATTGTAAGTGGTTAGCACGCATGATACACACTGTATATTTAGTAACGGCATAAACAAATTTGGCACTAAACTATTCAGCATCCAAGCCAGGAAGAAAAAAAAAGAAAAAATGGTATAATTTTTAAGGAAAGATATAAGAATAGGCTGGAGGAACAGAAAGTTTTTATTCAGCAACTCTTCCACTTAATCACAACGTAAATTCTATGGAAACGGCGTTGGCTTCTATTCTGAAGATGAGGAAACTGAATATCTAAGGTGTTTAAGAAATACTTTAAACATTTTCACAACTAAGTCTCTAACACCAAAGATCATTCTGTTTCTATTACCGCACACTACTTCTAAGTCCTGTCTAAGAAAGTCTTGATTTAAGAAAATTAAGCAAAAACGTGTTGTGTGGTTAGAGCAAGATATTCTCCCCCTATTTCTCTTGGTGGATCCCTTCTTACAACAAAGACTGGGTATTCTCAGAAACCCCATCAGGCTGGTCACATGCTCTAAAATCATTTCAGCTTCCCAGGGTGGTAGGAACAGGTGAAGACAGATTCTGTTCTAGTTATTCCTTCTTGAAAAACGTGCAGCCGTTAATGGAGGGAAGAAAAGAAAACCACTGGTAGAACCCAAGGTATTTCTACAGAAAGCTTAAGGAAACCAAATTTTAAAAATAATAGATACTAAAGGAGGAGGATAATGAGTTGTAGCTGACTATATCATGGAGAGACTTTCTCTTCAATTTCCTGGTAATTACTGTCAGTGAGTTACCTGATAATAATTAACTGTATTTATTGTTGTTGGCAGTGACTATACAGTAAATCAAGCAATTAACAGCCTCCCAGATTACACTCAGAAGAGAGGTAACAAGGTGCCAAACAGATTAACTTCTTGCTTGATTTTTCATTCAGCATTTCTCTTTTCAGCGATATGGTCTTTGTGCTATTCCTATTGTGAGAATTTGATCAGCACAGGTGGAGTTTCGAGGTCCTTCAAGGAGTAGGATTTGGACCTAGCAGCTGGGAGGTCCAATGGTCTCAGTCAGGAGGAGTTGAAGGCAGACACTGGGGATAACAAACACGAAGCAACAGGTTCAATCAGGAAATGGGGAATGATCTTAACTAGTCTTGTTTCTTTTGTTTAGAACGTCTACCTTATGTCACAGATCACTATCTATAATAGGAAGACCCTCCTCTTCCTACTGGTTCAAATTGCTAATAGAAGTCGGAGTGCCCAGAATTCTTTGCTTGATTTCCTTTTTATTTTTGGAGTCAGGTTCTAGCTCTGTCACTCAGGCTGGAGTGTGGTGGCATGATCACGACTCCCTGCAGCCTTGACCTCCTGAGTTCAAGTGACTCTCCAACCTCAGCCACCCGAGTAGCTAGGACCACCGGTACACAACACCACGCCTGGCTATTTAAAAAATTTTTTTTGTAGAGACAGGATCTTGCTATGCTGCCCAGGCTGGTCTTGAACACCTGGACTCAAGCAATCCTCCCACCTTTGTCTCCCAAAGTGCTGGGATTACAGGGAGGAGCCACTGCGCCCAGCCTGGATTCCTTAAAAACTAGAATAATTTGGCCATGCTGGAGGCATACGTGACTTTAAAAAGAAGGGATTTGCCCATCTTCTGGAAAACTCTCTCCCGTTAGATACACAAAGTCTCTACAGTCTTCTTCTCCTAATTAGGTGAGTTTCCTCAGTCATCTAGTGAGGTCCCGGCCCATAATAATGCTTTGCTTAAGTGTCCATCACTTCACTTTGGGTGCTGCTTAAATTTAGACTGACTATGGAAGGAGAGCAGGTATTAGAATTCTCAGCTCATTATAGGAGAACTCCTCCAGTAGATGAAGGGGATTCAGTTAGTGTGTGGTCACAAACAAATGCCCATGAAATGGAAACATAGGGTTCTACTAAAGAAAATAAACATTTCATCTTGTGGCTTGTGTGAGTTTCAGATAAATTTTTTTTCCAAAAGTCTGGTTCTTGGCCAGCATATGTGTGTATGTGTTATAAAATCCCTGGAAACTTACGTTTGAATAGTTTCTAGTTTCTATCACACACACACATCCCTAGTTTTTTCAGACTATCTTTATCTGGCACTACCACGGACTTGATGTTCCTAGCGTTCTTCTTGTCAGGCTTTTAAAAGCCAAACAAAAAGAAACATCTCATCAACTCCAGACCAAATGCACCTGGTACTTTCCAGGCAAAGCTGGTTTTAGGAATCGTCCTGGGGAGGAGACAAACTGTGAAAGTCTGGGATTTGCAAATTGCTGAGTCCAGGGCCTTGGCTGGGGATGATAGATCTCAATCAGGGATGAGGCACAGCTCATAAGTGCACACGTGTTCGCCATATGCCAAATGATTTCCGACTCAGACACCTCTCTGTGAGTCTGCGAGGCTCTAATGGTCGACAACAACTGATACAGACAAATTGGCTTTGAAAAAGGGAATGACAGCTCTTAATGACCCTATTCCAGGGCCTTGTTGAAACGACATCTAATCATCCTGCTAGTGTGTGAGAAGAGACTGTGATGAGTGGCACATGTAATATCTGCCATGTGGCAATTGCTTGCAGCTAATGGGAGGAGGTGGTGATGGAGGAGGTGGTGATAGAGGCAGAAGCTTGTTTAGAGCAGGCTGTGCATGAGAGGTGCATGAGAAAAGCATGCTGCGGAGGAGTGGGTGGTATGGGTTGGGAGTCCAATGGGCCTTGGGGTGGAGGCTCATGTGACAGGTGCTGCCTTTCTTTCTAATACCTCAAGTCTTTCTATCCTATGACCAAAACATTTCCAGCCTAAGGATAATATGGCTGTCAAGCTGTTTTCCCTGGTCTGTGTGATAGACTTGACTGGATCATCTGAGCACTGAGCTGTCTCATCCATAGAGAGGGAATTTGTGGACAGTGTCTGACCTGTTTCCTAAGAACTTTGCAGGAGAGCAGAAAGTGGGGAGGGGGTTCATACTGACCATAAGGGCTGACCCCAATTCTGCCCCATCACTAGGTTGGACTCGTTTTTCCGGCCTCCTCTTCCACCTCTCCTCTCTCTCTCTCTCCATTCTGTGGCACATTGCTCCACACACATTTCCATGCCAGGGCCCTGTCCTCAGGAATAAATCCCCCAGGCCAGTCCTGGGCTTCTGATCTGCAGAAGCAGGCCAGAAAGTGAGGTGAGACTAATCTCAGGACCATGGATGATTGAGGTCATGTAGGTCCTGGAGACAGAATGTTTTGATGCCTGGGAAACGCATTCACCTAAAAAATAACATGTACAAAAACACTTCAAAAAGCTTAGTTGTTGCTTTTTTAAAACCTCAAATTATTCTTTAACTATTGGCCTTCATAACATGAGAAATGTTGTTTGAGATCAACCATCTTCTATTTGTTCTCATTCCCTACCCTCTCCCTCCCCTCTTTACTTCTATTTTCCCATCTCATATCCCTGTCTCCTCTCCTCTTGTTTTCTCCTCTCCTCCTCTATCCTCCACCCCACCCAAATCAAGCTTTCCTCCAGTCAAGGCCAAGTTCTCAACAGCCTGCTCTAACTGGCGTGGACCAGGACACTCTGAGTTTCAATCTGTTGCTTAGCACCAAGGTTGCCTGGATACATCTCCTGGTGACAACTGGCCTTTGGCTCCGACTGCTTATGCACATAAACCATGCAGTGAGCATCTCTGTTCAGAGGGGCACTGGGCCAGAACCAACTTCCACAATCTCCTTTTGAACTGCCTGGGTGGCAGTGGGAGGGGGAGCTTGCTTTAAAGGAAAAGAGACCCAATTTTTTACACTGTGCTACAGGTAAGATTTCACACTGATAAAGAAGACACTACAGAGTGATAAACTGAATAAAATTTCCTGTTGACCACAGCTCCAGAACTGGCTTCATACCAATATATAAATGAGTCAAGGGAAATAGAGTTTTTAGGAGAAAATAATTTCTGTTCTTCTGCTCTGTGATTTTTCAACTGTACCTGTGATTTGTATTAAGAGAAAAAGTGTTGAGGAGTGTGTGTGTTTGAGGATGAGGGGTGTGTATGAAGGGAGGTGAAAAGAGAGGAAAGGGAGAATCAACACAGGACATTTTGATGAAAGCCAAGGCAAAGTAAAGAACTAGAATCTCTGTGCATAAAGACACCAGGGAGATAGAGACGGTGCTCAGAGTTTGGAGAAGCCTTTGTTCCATGGATTTCCCAGACATCCCCTTCTGGATCTGTTTGGCAATGACTTCTTCCATCACCCCATTCTTAGTTATGTCCAGACTTCACTTGTGCCTAGAACCCTTCATTCTACCTCAGTGCATCATTGTGTTGGAGAGACTATAGATGGGGATGAGAAGGACAAGGGAGAGATGGCTATGACTGGAATGGTTTGCAAAGGTGAGAGTAAGACCAGACTATGCAGGAGACTCAGCCAACAAAGCATAAACAACTCTACAAATCATGTTCTGGAGAAGGGAAGCCCTGCGAGAGTGGTGAAAAGCAAGACATGGGGCCAAGATGGATTGAGAAAGGGGATGGAAAAGTGGTTAATGAGCTGAAAGGTGGTAGGTAGGGTAGAGGATGACATTCCAAGGGGACTGGCAGGGGGTAAGCATGGTAGGGGAGAAGCATGCTAAGGTCACTTGAAGAGTTTCATATGCATTCTCACCTCTCCTAATGCTTCACATGCTTGCTACAGCATTTTTCTTTCTTTGCTGAAAGCAATATTCATCGCTGCGTTTTTCAAGCTAGTATGTCTTTATTCAGCATCCACTGTGTATGAAGCCTTTCATACAGCAGACACACAAAAGGCATAGTCCCTGCCCTGTTGACAGCCTCGTCAGAGGGACAAGATGTGCAGGATTGAAAAAGCTGCATGTAAGGAACATCCTGGTGCTGTGTGCATTACAAAAATATTGCAAGAGTTCACAGAGGAGAGAGACAGGGTAGGCAAGGAAGAGAGGAAGAGAATTGGGATTGATGTTGGGAGAAGATAAAACAAATTTTAGTGATGTGGCATTGACTAGGACTCACTTTTCTGGGCTTCAGAAAAGGGAAGGGAAGGTAGAATCACTAGATGACCTCAATCGCTCCCACCAGACTTCACATCCTATGGCTCTAAGATAGTACCATGCTTAGTGCATTTTTGAATCAGAAAGTCAGCCCATGGATTTCATAGCATGACCCGTGGCGCCTATCCTCCTGTGCCCATTCTTTGCACCTGCACCACCTAAGTATGGAGACTGATTCTCAAGGACGGAATTACTGGGAGAGAAGAGGTGTGTACAACAGAGAAGAAAGCTGAGATGGCTTTTACCAATATCGGCGGGGGTTCTAGGCACAGCCCCTTCCTTGCTCCATCCTTACGACCAGATGGTGTCTGAAAAAAACCATTGATGCATGTTTCTTTGTATCAAATCACAGCCCCGTTAATGGTCAATGAAGGGCTGTGCTTAAAAAGGGGAAGTGATTTGCCCAAGTCACTCAGCTATTTCGAGGAGTTGGAGAGCTGGATTCACAACTTAGGTTCTTTAATACCAAACCTGTGTTCTGTCCACAGCTTGAGTTCCAAGACCCTTGGAAGTAGGCAGAGACACTGAAATACTTATAGTTTGGATTTCAGCAGGTCCGAATAATAAGCATTAAGGGAACATGGACACATGCCTTCTAGATGGGTGCTCTAGCTGCTTACCTCTTGTGTCTGAGGACCTCTCCTCTGACCCTGGAGATGAGTTCTTTATTATGGAGTCAAACAGGGAAATTTTTCCATGGAAACTGAGGTTGCCTTTTTCTCCCTTGGATTCTACCAAGGTCTGATATTGAGGCACAAGATAGGTGGAGGGGGAGAAACATTAACAAAAAAACTTTCGGCCAGGTGTGGTAGCTCATGCATGTAATCCCAGCACTTTGGGAGACTGAGGTGGGTGGATCATTTGAGGTCAGGAGTTGGAGACCAGCCAGGCCAACATGATGAAACCCCGTCTCTACTGAAAATACAAAAATTAGCCAGGTGTGGTGGTACATGCCTGTAATCCCAGCTACTCGTGAGGCTGAGGCAAGAAAACTGCTTGAACACAGGAGCCAGAGGTTGCAATGAGCCGAGATCATGCCACTGCCCTCCAACCTGGATGACAGAGCAAGACTCCATCTCAAAAAAACAAACAAAAAAAAACTTTCTCGCTAAACTTTTATGTAACCTTGAAAAATTCCCATCTGGGACTAGTTTCCTCATCTTTGGGAGGTCTAAAGGGTACATCCCCTCAGAGACATGTTAAAAATATTACCAGCGCCCTCCTAACACATGGTATCAAAATATCTGGGGCTATACCCAGGAATCTCTATTTATGCCAAGCTTCTTAATTCTGATGAGCTTCTAGGTGGGCAAACCACGCTGCTTGATGATCCCTGAACATCCTTCCACTCTAACACATTACATGCAGGCAGGACATGAGGATATTCCTAAAAACTAAGAGGTTTCTATCCTCTGGGTGTCCTCATCTGAGAGAGTAGTAGGAGAACCCAAAAAACAGTAGATTTAAAGGTAAAAATTCCCTGGGGCACTGGTTTAAGTTTCATGCTTAATGAGATAGTATTACTTCCCAGCATTGGGCCATCCCTTGTAAACTGAATTGCCTGGACCCATATTGCTTTTTGTGTTCATTTCCCTTTTGTTTTCCCATACCCTTTGGCAAAGTCTTTTATGAATGTTTCAGCCTGGAGGTATTGTGGGTTGAGTCAAACAACTGCTGGGTAGCTAGGGAGAAGTACTGCTACCTCCTCCCAACCCCGCCAACCCCCAGCAGAGGTCAGAATGGTGAGGTCATAATCAATGAAACACTCCAAGGTGGTCAGATTCTGCAGTAAGAGGCAAAGTTGAATATCTAGTTGTCCTCTCCACAAAGAGATTTTTCTCTCGTTGTTTGCCTTAGAGGTCATGAGGTATATTTTCAGTAATAAGATACAAAATAGTGGCCTTTCCTTCTAGAAAACCTCAGAAAAAGGAGGCGAAGAGAATCTGAGCTCTCCTGCCTACTGAAGAGACAGTGGCATGTCAGGACATGGACTGTGACCTTGTAAGAGTAGAGAAGGTCTTGTAGTTGATAGATGCAGCCTGGGTCACCAGGTTTGAACCTTTCACAGAGCATAATCTAGATGGGCAGGGAACTCACCTGAGGCCAACGCACCTGTGCGGTTCCTAGGCCACAGTCTGGAGAGCCCTGCAATCCACAGTGAGGCACCCTACCACCCTGCCCAAGACAACATATTCCACATTTCTCAAGGGAAGAGAGACCTTTCAGAAATAGAGATGAATCTCTATAATGAGAAGACAAATAGCAGTCAGGAGAACGCTGCCTTTCTTCCCCAAGTGAGGGCATTAAGGATGGCTGTGATACAGACCAGGTATACTCTAACCCACACCAGGACCAGAAAACAACAGCCAGAAGCTGCTGCAGCTCAGGATCAATGTCTCAGGATCATTGGAATGGTCACTGCCAGAGGAAAGATGGGATTTGGTGGTTTGAGATTGCTGATTAGCAATTCTATAACTTTGACCCTTCCATGGTGTTCCATGTACTCTGTAGCAGTGAAGTGAACTGGTAATTCTATTATTCTTTTCCATCATTCTCCTCGGTCCTGAGAAGGTGGCTGTCCCAGGGGAGAGAAGTTTTTGAGTTGAGGAAGCCCTGGGAATCACCAGTCATAGGCAGTGCAGTCCCCCTGCTGTCAGTCATCACCTGTGATGGTGTATGTGTGCATGTGTATGTGTGCACATGAATGCCCAAGCACATGCCTCTCTAACAAGCATGCACCTGTGCCAACATGGCGGGTGCTCCTGGCTGTGATACCAGATGCAGCCCCTGCCATGCAGAGATAATGAGGCACACGGACCTGCCTTCTGCTCAGGGTTTTTCCTCCTTTATCACTCACAGTAAACGTTACAGGCACTTGACTTTATGACTTCTTCATTCTGCATATTAAGCGGCTGACACAGGCAGCCTTCTCTAGATACCGGTCTGTACAAGCCTGCAGCATTATTTAACATTCCAACTTGAGGAATAAGAGACAGAAAGGGTCTTTCATGTCATGCCAGGGAGCACCTTAGACCTCAGTAGGAGGCCTCCCATCTCAAAGCTGCTCTTTTGTCGGGGGGGTTGGGAGGGACATAAAAGAAAGGATCAGGACCTAGACTTCCTGCCACCCCCAGACAGTGGGACAACCAGAGGCTCAGCTGCTATCTTTGCTTATTCTCTTAATAAGACCCTGAACTGCATATTACCTAGGAAGCTCAGGTATGCCTTTCAAAGCAATTCTCATCCTGCTGTTGGACATGACAGCACCAGCATAAATGAAAGGTAACAGCCTCCATCAGGAAAACTGCTCTTTGCCAATCCCAGACTGGGAACTGATTCTGGGAAAACAGAATTCCTTTCCTTGTGTTTCTCTGTTTCCCATTCCTCCTCCTTTCCTGTTCTCATCTCCTCCCTTATCTGCACTCCATTTGACTCTCACTTTCTCTCCTTAATATCTCTTCTCCTGGTCTCTGACCAGGACTCCCTCTATACTTGCTAATGAGGAATTCCAGGAATTCTATACTCTGAGCTCCAGAAATGACAGAAGAGCCCAATCTCACATCTCAAAGGCAAAGAAATGAGCTCAGAGTAGGAAAGGGCCACTCTGCCAGATGTTTTGCCGTCTGACCTGCCATTCCCCGTCTTCATCCTTAGCCTGCCTGGTCCTCACTCTCCCACCTGTTTCCATGACTGCTCAGTTTGTGAGTGTTTTTGCAAACGTCAAGTGTGATTGAGAGGCTTGGGGACCAGCTGCCAGGGAGGCATTCTTGCTTTGCATTCCCATTTCCCTTCTCTCCTGGCCCAGCAAGCAGGTATGAAAACAACAGTACCCTACGTTTACACAGAACCTCTCATCCAGGAAATCTCAAAACGCTGTTGCCAGCCAGTCCGATTACACTCATTTTTTTCTGGCGGAAGAGAGTGTCTTTTCTGGAAGCGAAGTCAATTACCAAAGGCTGTTCTAACCGCCCCTGGAAGAGCTGCAGGACGGACCAGGCACTGTTCCCATTGGCATCCTGGGTCTCCTCCTGCTGGCTCTGTGCTACCTTTGCAGGTATGGATTCAGATAATGGGAACCATAGGACAAAAGGCTCTTCCAAAGCCAGGATCTCAGCCCCAAAACCAAAGGATGATGTAGGAAATGGCATCTCACTCCATAGTAGTTCGTTGTTTTTCTAGTTAAGCAAAAGATACTTAAGAGCTATTAGAAACTCCAAAGTCCCTATTCTCACAAGATTCAATTCAGCTAAACTCCATAATCCTGAGAGAGGTCTTCCCTCTCATGAGCAGCTCAGTGTCCTCATGGATTCTTATTCTCCTGTTACTCTGGACTGCCCAGGAGCAATGCCAGAGTCCTTCTGTTCCTTTTATAGGAGCATAAATACTCCCTAGATTGCTTCCCTGTGGCCAGCCCTCCCACCTCACACTGAGAGGCTACAGATCTATGTATTTTGGGTGAAGAGAGACTCGTATGTTCACATTCGTAAGTGGGAGCTAAGCTACGAGGATGCAAAGGCATAAGAATGATACAATGGGCTTTGGGGACTTGGGTAAAAGGATGGAAGGGGGGTGAGGGATAAGACTACAAATTGGGTACAGTGTATACTGCTCGGGTGATGGGTGCACCAAAACCTCAGAAATTACCACTAAATAACTTATTCATATGACCAAACACCACCTCTTCCCCAAAAACCTATGAAAATAAAAAAATTTTCTTAAAAAGTAAAGAAATAAGGAGGAAGAGAAATAGAAGAAAGAGGAGAGGGGAGAGAGAGGAGGTTGGCAGAGAAGGCAGCAGAAGTGGGAGGGAGGAAGGAAGAGGAAAAGGCCTCCAGTGAGAAGTAGGTAGAAAGGAAGTGGGAGGGAAGGGAGGTGGAGCCTGTGTATTTGCAGGGATCATGCTTTATCCTATGCCAGGAGTTTTAGACACTGCATTTGTTTGCTAGGACTGCACCAAGTACAGCACACTGGGTGGCTTAACAGAAGTTTATTCTTTCACAATTCTGGGGGCTCGAATTCGGAGACTAAGGTGTCAGCAGGGTTTGTTTCCACTGAGGCCTCTCTTTGTGGCTTTCAGGCAGCATCTTCTCTCTTCTTCCCATGGTCGTCTTCTGTGTGTTTCCTCTTCTACTAAGGACACCAGTTCTTTTGACTCAGGGCCCACTCTAATGACCTTATTCTAATCTAATTACCTTGTAAAGACATAGGTCCAAATAATGATCACAACCCGAGGAGGTCTTAGAATTTGAGCATACACATATCTGGGGGGTCAGAACATCAACATACACATTTTTTGGAGGGGAACACAATTTATCCCATAATAGACATATTATTTCTAATCCTTATGATACCTCTCAGCGGTATAAACTATTGTTCTCATTTTAAAGAAAGGGAAAGTGGGAAACAGGAGAGACTGGACATGGTGGCTTATACCCGTAGTCCTAGCTACTTGAGAGGCTAAGGTGGAAAGATCGTTTGAGCCCAGGAGTTCAAGGCTACAGTGAGCTATGATCACGCCCCTGCACTCTGGCCTGGGCAACAGATCAAGACTGATTCATTTATTTCTGTGTCTAAGAAATAAATGAATAAATAATAAATTAATCAATTAAAAATAAGAAAAACTAGACAGCATGCCCAAAGTTTTTCAGTAAGTAAGCAACAGAGATAGAAAGAGCACGAGGTTTGGCTTTCTCTCAAGCTCAGTCACTGTGGCCATGCAATGCTGCCTCTGGGTAGAGGAAGGATGGCCAGTGAGTGGCCAAGAAAAAGTGCGGTCTGGATCCATACCAACTCCAGCTCCTTCTTTCCCTGCAATACCATCTTCAGGAATGTGAGACATTCCTTTTTATTTCAGATAGCTCATCTCTAAAATGTTTGTAAGATCTTCAGTAAAAAGTCATGACTGGCGATAAACAATAATACAATTCCCTCATCAGTCACTTTGTGTGGTACACATATATGTGCATGAGTGGGAGGTGAGAGTCTAAGACAAATATCTATTGATATGATTAATATAACTTTTTTTTTTTCTGAGATGGTGCTTCACTCTTGTCACCCAGGCTGCAGCACAGTGGCACAATCTCGGCTCACTGCAACCTCCACCTCCTGGGTTGAAGCGATTCTTCTGCCTCAGCCTCCCAAGTAGCTGGGATTAAAGGCATGTGCCACCACACCTAGGTAATTTTTGTATTTTTAGTAGAAACGGGGTTTCATCATGTTGGCCAGGATGGTCTCAAACTCCTAATACAACTTTTGAATGTCAGCATGTCCATATATATATTCCTACACATGCAAAGACACAAGGTAGGGGATGAGGTCTGAATCCCCAACAAGATCCATGGGGAACTTGCTTGATCCCTCCCGTGTGTCATTACCATGGTTCAGCTATCATGAGATGCCATCCTGAGTTGTGGTGGTCTAGATAGGTACATATCTTTCTAGATAGATACTTCTACCTAGACAGGGATATCTCTAGGGCGGAGGTTGTATCTTTCACTTCTCCTGTGTCTTCACAGGGCCTAGCATTGTGCTGCCAGGTAGTAAGTACCTATAAATGCTTTGTGCATGAGGGAGAAGCCTGTAGAGGGAGGATTTCATAGGAACACAAATTGGTCTTTGTATTAGTCACTGCCCCAATTATGCTATATAACCACCAATGAAAAATATCAATAGTGAATATAGTAACAGTGGATATCTCACTCAAGAGCTTTCAGGATCGCTGGGCAGCTCTTGTTTGGTGGTGCCTCTACTTCACATTTCTTACTTTTCGGCAGGTAGTGAGCTAGCTAGGGCATGGTTTTCAAATGGAGGTGACAGAATGCAGGCCCCACTGCTCAAGTACACTTCAAGATCCCATTGGCATCATATGTACTAAAATCTCTTTGACCAAAGAAACTCCCATGACTGAGGCCTTCAGGCAAATAGTATGGAAGTACACTCTGTTCATGACAAGGCCACACCAAGGATATAGCTCCTGGGAAGCATGAAGAATTGGGGCAAACAACCCAATCAGTTGAAATTTCTCTTGTGACTTCCCAGCTATTTTTAATATTCTGCCATTTTGTTTCATCAGGAATTCTCCATTCACAGAAATTGTGGCAGAATATCAGCACTTTTCATCTTTTTGAGCATGATTCATTGAAAGGCTATCTCTTGGCCAGGTGCGGTCACTCACGCCTGTAATCCCAGCACTTTGGGGGGCCAAGGTGGGCAGATCACCTGAGGTCGGGAGTTCAAGACCAGCCTGGCCAACATGGTGAAAATCCGTCTCTACTAAAAATATGAAAATGAGCTGGGTATGGTGGCAGGTGCCTGTAATCCCAGCAACTTGGGAGGCTGAGGCAGGAGAATTGCTTGAATCTGGGAGGCAGAGGTTGCAGTGAGCCGAAATTGTACCACTTTACTCCAGCCTGGGCAACTGAGTATCTGTCTCAAAAAAAAAAAAAAAAAAAAAAAGGTAAAGAAAAAGAAAAAGAGGGTATCTCCTGAGTCTAGAGATTAATCTCAGGGTGCTGTGGCATAGTTGAGGTTCAAAATGAGATAAATCCTAGAGAAGCCCAAGGGTTAATGTCCCTAGCATCCTATCTCAGAGAAGTCCTTTACCCATGCTGTGTATATAATGCGTCTGGAGTCTAGAGTAATACTAGTTCCTGACGTTCTCTACAGAATTATCTGGGCCCATCCCAAGCACTGGTCATGACCCACATCTCCAGCTACAGAGAACTAGTAACCTGCAATTCAGATGCCTTTAGGGGTCCCCGCCTCTACTCCCCAGTGTTAGGTTGCTCAGAAAGGTATTTTTTTTTAAAAAACCTTCCAATTAAAAGGACCTCTGAGCTCAATCCTTGGGCAAATATAATCACGAAGTGGCATGATAAAGTGATTTCTTAAGTGGGCAGCCCAAGACAGAGTCAAAGGGCAGTCAGGAGCCTGAAGGAGCTTCTGGAACAGCTGCTTTCAAGCGAATTGCAGTTTGGTGCAATGTTAAATGGCAGAATCTCACCTCACACCTACTCCTACCCAAAAACACTGAGCACAGCTCAGTGTCTGAGGGACAGTTTCTACCTTATTAATGGTGCATTCTCTGTTACACATTTCTGAGGTTGGCTACAGTTGGACGTGACCAGATAGAATGATGAATAGGTAAGGGATTATACATGTACAGTGACCATAAAATAGTTATCCATTTGTTTATCTACGTGCTTGTTTAGAATATGCCTCTTACAAGGATTGGCTGTGAATATACTTCTGGAGCTACAAATCAGACACATCATTAACCCAATAATGGTTGTAACATTTGCAGATCAGACAGCGAGCCTTCTGCTTCTGCTTCTTTCAACATGAACTTCAGAGAGTCACTTAATCTTTCAGAGTAGCCATTTTTCATTCACAAAACTGGGGTTAATGACCCTTCCCTCAAAGGGTTTTGGTGATGAATAACAGAGATGATGTACTTGTACTTGGCAAGTAACTTTTCAGTAAGTTAACTTCATTTCATGCAATGGTAATGATGAAAACATATTGTCAGTGTTTTGCAGAAACGTGAGTATACGAAAGCCTGGGAATATGGGGATTCTACATCTGAAAGCTTAGCCTCTACAAAGGGGAGTGTGGGCCAGAGCTGTAGCTGTATTTGGTCACATGGATATTGATTCTACCATTGACGATCATGAGGAACAGGGCAGAGAATGAGGTCTGCACAGCATCAGCAGCAGAGGGGTCCTGGTGGCTGTGGAGGGGATAAACACAGAGAGACAAACAGAACCAGGTTCCAGAAAGGTCTGTGGGCTCTGGCAGTGGCTAACTTGGTAGGTGGATCTCCACAACTCAGAACACAGGCTTTCTGCAAACCCACCCAGACTTGCGCCCATTCTAGTAGGTGGGCTGGGACGATAGAGATAGAACCCCACATGTTTAGAAGAGGTGTCAGACCTTGGATGTTATTTTCTATATACCACCTCTTTGACATTTTATTTATTTATTTATTTATTTATTTTGAGACAGAGTCTTGCTCTGTTGCTCAGACTGGAGTACAGTGGCACAATCTTGGTTCACTGCAACCTCCACCGCCCGGGTTTAAGAGATTCTCCTGCCTC
>NW_012110386.1:500616-502284 GCF_000951045.1 Mandrillus leucophaeus | reverse complement strand
AAAAAAAAAAAGTAAGGGGAGAATCCTTGTCCACTGTTCTTTGTCTTAGTGAACATTCAAGGTTCTCAAAGCCTCCTAAAATCAACTATTCCAAAGAATGTTAGATTAGGAAGAAGCCATTTAATACACCTGCCTGGCTTTTCAGATGAACATAGTATCCAGTACATAGTACACACTCAAGAAATAATCGTTGAATGAATGACTGAAAAAATGCAAGAAGCTCCTGGTCCAGATGGAAGAGTAATTCCTCTGAGACTCTGTAGCTCATTAGAGACAAAGCTGGCTCGGAACCCAGGTCTCTTTTCCCTCAGTTAAGTTGTCCTTTTACTAACATACTATCTGACCCTCTTTGCAAACTGTCTCATTGCAACTACTACATATAGCAAACACATTATTTTCCATTCAAGGTGCTATTGTGTGCTATCACAATTTCAAAAGTAAGGCACATACACACTGCAATGCATCGTTAAGCAACAACAGCAAACCACACTCCATGTGCTGGAATCTCCATTTATTTGCCATCAGGTAGACAAACACCATTCGTTAAGTAAAGATACGATCCCAGGTGCAGCCCTGCCCAGTTCTTGAACATCAGTATCACCAGCAACCAAGGCCGCCAGGGTCTCCGGAGGGAGGATTTGTGTGAAGATTAGGGAGTATTTCTGTGTGAGCAAGCTCCAGAGAAATGGAGGCCAAGAACCTTAGGCTTCCGTTCTTATTTTTGTTTTAAATATTTTACTGAAGTAATAAAGGCCATCTCATAAATCTGAAGGCACTACAAAGTATCTTGAAAACACATAAAATAATATTGTTCTTGAAGAAACTCTGACATGTCCTTAAAAAGAAAGGATCCCTCTCAGTATGCATTGCTCACCACAGTCCAGGCAGTGAGTGGATGGCAAGGGTTGGTTTCAGAAAAATGTCTGCGATGGGGTAGAGAATGAAAATGAGCTGTCGTCTTCAGGCCCAAGGAGTGAAAGAAGTGCAAGAAATAAGGGAATAAACAGCAGCGCACACAGAAGACACTCTGAGGGTCTCCCATTGGGTAGGAGTGAGTTACAGGGATATCCAGGACCACTGTGCTGGAAGAGGGTACTGTGTGCATGGGCACATTGCAAAAACTCTGCTGACAGTGGCCCTGGTGCTGCCTGCAATGCTGCTCTCTTGCATAAGGCAAAGACCAGGAAGGCTGTTTTAGTGACTTAGAGCTCCATGTTGACCCAGGAACTTGGTCCTTCCAATGCTGGGGACGTGCCTGTGACCCTTTCCTCAGCCAGTCCACTCAAAACCACATGCTACCAGTCACCTGTGGCCCTATGCAACAGAACACATGAAATGTCAGCTTTGTAGGTTCCCGGGCTCTCATCATTCCTCCTTCAATCCCTGCTCCTTCACTTCTGGCCCTTCAGGTGACTGCATTCCCTGGAGCCCAGGACATATATGCCATCTCCATATTTCTCCCTTATCCCAGCCATTTCTAAGGAGAAGGCTCTCATCAATAAATTCACCATGAGATATAAAAGACTAATAAAGTTTAATAACTTGCCTCTCCCAGGAGGATTTGCATTTTAACAGGGGAATAGCAGCCTAAGCTATAGGAATTAGTCTGTAATGGTACAATTTCAGGCACCATCAAGCAGCTGAAAGCAGTATTTTTTGGCAGGCAGG
>NW_012110386.1:497621-500566 GCF_000951045.1 Mandrillus leucophaeus | reverse complement strand
CCCTGACATGTCCTTAAAAAGAAAGGATCCCTCTCAGTATGCATTGCTCACCACAGTCCAGGCAGTGAGTGGATGGCAAGGGTTGGTTTCAGAAAAATGTCTGCGATGGGGTAGAGAATGAAAATGAGCTGTCGTCTTCAGGCCCAAGGAGTGAAAGAAGTGCAAGAAATAAGGGAATAAACAGCAGCGCACACAGAAGACACTCTGAGGGTCTCCCATTGGGTTGGAGTGAGTGACAGGGATATCCAGGACCACTGTGCTGGAAGAGGGTACTGTGTGCATGGGCACATTGCAAAAACTCTGCTGACAGTGGCCCTGGTGCTGCCCGCAATGCTGCTCTCTTGCATAAGGCAAAGACCAGGAAGGCTGTTTTAGTGACTTAGAGCTCCATGTTGACCCAGGAACTTGGTCCTTCCAATGCTGGGGACGTGCCTGTGACCCTTTCCTCAGCCAGTCCACTCAAAACCACATGCTACCAGTCACCTGTGGCCCTATGCAACAGAACACATGAAATGTCAGCTTTGTAGGTTCCCAGGCTCTCATCATTCCTCCTTCAATCCCTGCTCCTTCACTTCTGGCCCTTCAGGTGACTGCATTCCCTGGAGCCCAGGACATATATGCCATCTCCATATTTCTCCCTTATCCCAGCCATTTCTAAGGAGAAGGCTCTCATCAATAAATTCACCATGAGATATAAAAGACTAATAAAGTTTAATAACTTGCCTCTCCCAGGAGGATTTGCATTTTAACAGGGGAATAGCAGCCTAAGCTATAGGAATTAGTCTGTAATGGTACAATTTCAGGCACCATCAAGCAGCTGAAAGCAGTATTTTTTGGCAGGCAGGCAGGACCTCCCCAGGACTTCTGGGGCAGCCCTGCTAGAGGCTGCCTCCTCCAAGGTCAGTGAACTGGTCAAGAGGGAGATAGAGCAAGCATACCTGTGCATTGGGCCCATCCTACGGCTTCATTCTCAGCCCACTCCCATAGGCTCACCTTCCCAGGGTGATGTGCTCCTTCCATCCCCTTATTCTCTCATTTGTCTTTTGTTTCAGTCTGCAAAATTGACCAGGCACTACTATGCAACTGGAGACTGTCTATGTGCATTGAAAGTTCCAGAGACCCAGCAATAACTTAGGGATTGATATGGCTTGACTATTTGTCCCCCTCGTATCTCATGTTGAATTGTAATCCCCAGTGTTGGAAGAGGGGCCCAGTGAGAGGTGTTCGGATCATGGGGGTGGATCCCTCATGACTTGGTGCTATCCTCATGAGAGTGAGTTAGTACTTGCGAGATCTGGTTGCTAGAAAGTGTGTGGCACCTCCCGCTTTCCGCTTTCAGTATCTCTGTCTCTCACTCCTGTTCTTGTCATGTGATGCCCCTGGTACCACTTCACCTTCTGCCATCAGTAAAAGCTCCCTGAGGCCTCCCCCAGAAGCCAAGCTAATGCTGGTGCCATGCTTCATGTATAGACTGCAGAATTGTGAACCAATTAAACCTCTTCTCCTTCCTAAATTACCCAGCCTCCATTATTTTCTATGGCAATGCAAAAACAGCCTAACATAGTGTTCGAGAGCACAGCCATGAAGTCAAGCTGCCTGGGCTCCTGGCTGGCTCTTCTCCTTGTGGCTATGACCCTCCCACAGGATCCTTCTCTGTAAAATAAGAGCAGTAACATTACTTACCTGAAACGATGAAAAAGATTCTATGAGCAAAGTTATACAACCATTGTTTGGTAAAATGTAGGATATTATCATAAACATTTGTATCTGTTGATTCTAAGAGCCCACTGCTCAGAAACAGAGATGGGTATGCAAAGAACTCCAAGGCACATAAGAATTTCCTCTCTATCTTCCAGTCTAACCAAAGAGCAAAGCCACACTGCTAAAGTAGTTAATTCTGATGAGGGGCAGCAGTAGGAAATTTTCAAGGAACAGCAAGTCTAATGTCAGCAGAGCAAAAGCAGAAAGCAGGATGGAGGTACATTTCACAGGACCTTGAATTCCAGGGAGCATTCAAGGTCTTCTGAAACAGGTAGCATATCTGTGCTTAGAGAAAACAATTCTGGCAAGGTGGGAGATGAACACATGAATAAGAGAGTGGTGAAGTGGCTGTTTGCAAATGACGGAGGTCAGACATGGGCCACTTGATGAATGCAAGGATGGAAATGTGGGCGGAAGAGCAAAGCAGGACATTTTTTGTGAGCCTGCAGCTCTCTCTCACACACTGTTTGAAACATTTTCCCCAAAATGCATTCATATTTAAATACCGTATTTAAAGTATACAGATGTGGTACCTATTTAAGGAAATCTTGAATGCTCCTTGGAATTCAAGGTCCTGTGAAATCTACCTCCGGCCTGCTTTCTGCTTTCGTTCTGTTGACTACCGCAGCAGCATGGCTTTGCTCTCTGGATAGCCTGGAAGGAGAGGAAATTTCTACGTGCCTTGGAGTTCTTTGCACGTCTCTCTCTGCTTCTGAGCTATGGGCTCTTGGAATCTACAAATACTAACATTATGATAATATCCAACATTTAACAAGCAATGATTATATAACTTAGCACATACGGGTTCATTTAATCATTAAAGGTGAGTAATGTCATTACCCATATTTTACAGAGAAGGGTCTTGTGGGAGGGTCACACAGCCATAAGGAGCAGAACCTGCAGGGAGCCCAGGCAGCTTGAGCTCAGGACTGTGCGGAACTGAGTGCTAATGTGTGAGGGAGCTGTCTTCATTGCAAACATTTTAAAAGGGCTTCCTTGTGTTCTCAGGGAGTTCCTATTCCCTCCACTCATGCAGCCTGGTTTGTATTGGGTGTTCCCTTTTCCTCACTCTGGATCTTTCCCATTCTTTGCAAGCATCTCCCTGAAATAACTTTTGGGCCAAAGTATGTATTTTTCAAGAGCCACCTAGAAAATATACTTGTGTGTGTTCCTTAGCCCCTCTC
>NW_012110386.1:489596-492921 GCF_000951045.1 Mandrillus leucophaeus | reverse complement strand
GGTTTAAGAGATTCTCCTGCCTCAGCCTCCTGAGTAGCTGGGACTACAGGCATCCAACACGACGCCCAGCTAGTTTTTGTATCTGTAGTAGAGATGGGGTTTCACCATGTTGGCCAGGCTGGTACTGAACTCCTGACCTCAGGTGATCTACCCACCTCAACCTCCCAAAGTGTTGGGATTACAGGTGTGAGCCACCATGTCCGGCCTGACATCTTTACATGAGTTAAAAAGACAGATGTTTTGTCATTCTCATTAAACTATTATAAGGTTGAATTAATGAGTTCTCCTCTTGAAAGATAACCAAGGAAGCAAGAGGATGGGACTTACATGAGGGAATGAGGCAGAGGATGCTGAAGACTTGACAGGGAGCAGATGAGCGATGGATTTGGTAAGTAGGAAGCTGCTTGGTGAGAGCAGACAATTTGGGGAGAAGGGAGATCACGCCACAGCTTTGCTTAATATTTGTCAATGGCAACTCCAAGTTTCCTGGAGCTTACCCTAGCCAGGGCTACCAGCTGAATGTTGTGATGCCCTGTCCCATGCACCTGCCTCATTCTAAACTGCTTCTCCAAACACACCACCTCCTCCTACGCCAGGGCCTTTGTCCATGCTACTCCATCTGTCTAGAGTGCCAATCCACAGCTTGCTTGCCTGCATAACTCATTGATTTTTTCAGGATTAAACTTAAGTTCTGCCGCCAGTGAGAAATCTTCTTGGATCCAGTGAAGGTTTGAGGTGCCCCTTCTCAATGCACCATCCAGACATCACTATGATTCTCTGGCACTTCCTTCTTCCCTTAGGCTGTGAGCTCCTCAAAGACAGAGAGCATGTAGCTATCACCTAGCAGAGTGCCTGCAAAGGAAGAGACTCCAAACCTTCCAAGGAAGAAGCAGTGAAGAGGACAGAAAAAAGTCTGTAAGAGTGGATTTGGGCTGGTGCCACCTGGGTTTTTCTCAGTCTTCCTAGGACCAATTCCCACCCCAGAGCAATTTGCCTTAAGAGCAAGAAAATCCACTGGGAAGGAAGTAAAATTTATTTGATTCTATCAAGTGAATTATAAAGGACCCAGAATCTCTGGCACACCCATGCTGGGAAATGAGGAGGGTGAGATTTACTACCTGCCTTCTGTTTAGGTTTTTATGACCTTCACATTTGGAAAACTCATAAGATCTTTAAAAAGTGAGGAGAGAGAGGTTCCAAGATGGCTTCAGTCAATCTTGGAATTGACTGAAGGAACAGCTTCAGTCTACAGATTCCAGAGTGAGTGACGCAGAAGTCGGGTGATTTCTGCATTTCCAACTGAGGTACCGGGTTCATCTCACTGGGGCTTGTCCAACGGTGGGTGCAGGACAGTGGGTGCAGCCCATGGAGCTTGAGCCGAAGTAGGGCCAGGCATCACCTCACCCGGGAAGCTCAAGGGGTTGGGGAATTCCCTTTCCTAGCCAAGGGAAGCTGTGACAGATGGCACCTGGGAAATCAGGTCACTCTCACCCCAATACTGCGCTTTTCCAGTGGTCTTTGCAAACGGCACACCAGGAGATTATATCCCGTGCCTGGCTCAGAGGGTCCCACACCCACCGAGCCTTGCTCATTGCTAGCACAGCAGTCTGAGATGGAACTGCAGGGCTGCAGCGAGGCTGCACGAGGGGCGCCCGCCATTGCTGAGGCTTGAGTAGGTAAACAAAGCGGCCAGGAAGGTCGAACTGGGTGGAGCCCATCACAGCTCCAGGAGGCCTGCCTGCCTCTGTAGACTCCACCTCTGGGGGCAGGGCACAGCTGAATAAAAGGCAGCAGATACTTCTGCAGACTTAAACCTCCTTATCTGACAGCTTTAAAGAGAGTAGTGGTTCTTCCAGCATGGAGTTTGAGATCTGAGAACAGAGAGATTGCCTCCTCAAGTGGGTCCCTGACCCCCAAGTAGCCTAACTGGGAGGCACCTTTGCAGAACTGTTCCTGCAGAACAGTTTGCTGTTCTGCAGCCTCTGCTGCTGATACCCAGGCAAACAGCGTCTGGAGTGGACCTCCAGCACACTCCAACAGACCTGCAGCTGAGGGTCCTGACTGTTAGAAGGAAAACTTACAAACAAAAAGAACATCCACACCAAAACCCCATCTGTACATCACCATAATCGAAGACCAAAGGTAGATAAAACCACAAAGATGGAGAGAAACCAGAGCAGAAAAGCTGAAAACTCTAAAAATCAGAGGACTTCTTCCCCTTCAAAGGAACGCAGCTCCTCACCAGCAACAGAACAAAGCTGGATGGAGAATGACTTTGACAAGTTGAGAAGAAGGCTTCAGATGATCAATAATAACAAACTTCTCTGAGCTAAAGGAGGATGTTTGAACCCATCGCAAAGAAGCTAAAAACCTTGAAAAAAGATTAGACGAATGGCTAACTAGAATAAACAGTGTAGAGAAGACCTTAAATGACCTGATGGAGCTGAAAACCATGGCATGAGAACTACGTGACGCATGCACAAGCTTCAGTAGCTGATTCAATCAACTGGAAGAAAGGTATCAGTGATTGAACATCAAATGAATGAAATGAAGTGGGAAGAGAAGTTTAGAGAAAAAAGGTTAAAAAGAAATGAACAAAGCCTCCAGCAAATATGGGACTATGTGAAAAGACCAAATCTACGTCTGATTGGTATACCTGAAAGTGACAGAGAGAATGGAACCAAGTTGGAAAACCCTCTGCAGGATATTATCCAGGAGACTTCCCCAACCTAGGAAGGCAGGCCAACATTCAAATTCAGGATATACAGAGAATGCCACAAAGATACTCCTCGAGAAGAGTAACCCCAAGAAACATAATTGTCAGATTTACCAAGGTGGAAATGAAGGAAAAAATGTTAAGGGCAGCCAGAGAGAAAGGTCGGGTTACCCACAAAGGGAAGCCCATCAGACTAACAGTGGATCTCTTGGCAGAAACTCTACAAGCCTGAAGAAAGTGGGGGCCAATATTCAACATTCTTAAAGAAAAGAATTTTCAACTCAGAATTTCATATCCAGCCAAACTAGGCTTCCTAAGTAAAGGAGAAAAAAAATCCTTTACAGACAAGCAAATGCTGAGAGATTCTGTCACCACCAGACCTGCCTTACAAGAGCTCCTGAAGGAAACACTAAACATGGAAAGCAACAACCAGTACCAGCCACCGCAAAAACATGCTAAAAGGTAAAGACCATCTACGCTAGGAAGAAACTGCATCAACTAATGAGCAAAATAACCAGCTAACAACATAATGACAGTATCAAATTTACACATAACAATATTAACCTTAAATGTAAATGGGCTAAGTGCTCCAATTAGAAGACACTGGCT